>NW_019385048.1:336404-360507 GCF_000671375.1 Centruroides sculpturatus
AGTCTTGTCTTGAATAAAGTATTTTAAAGGATTAAATAAAATTAAATCAATCACTTATTTTTTTGTGTTATTTTTTTATTTCATATTATTTTTTATCATCAAATATGTTTTTGTTATCAAATATTTCTTTGTCATTTAACATGTTATCATGTTATTTTTTTGACTTTTCTGGAAGTAGGATCTCAAAAAACAAATAGTATTAATGGTGTTGTCTCCCAACCTACTTCTTAATGCACTGCATATATATCCCGCTGCAGAGAAGGCCCTTTCAGCCTCTACGCTAGTTGGTTTCAGGGTCATCAAATAATTATAAATCAAAGATAAGTTTTCACCTCTGACTCCCTCATTTTCATAAACAGCCATTTCCTTTTTTAATAACTTATCATAATCCTTCTCAGTACTAATTTCTTTCCGTTTCATGAAGTTTTCTTTCTCACGCTTTAGTTGGATCTCCAATTTTTGTTCCAAGGTGAAATTCAGGGAATACGGTTTATCTGGATCATCGCTTTCCACCTCCATAATCTCCTCTGCCGTTGCTGCTGGTTCCACTATATATTTATTTACGTGATTCACTAAACTAACCAAGTTTAATCCAAATCGTTAGAGCCATTTTTGTGGTAAATAATTCAATTTTCATTTAAGATCATGTAGCGTGTCACAGACGCCCCCTGGCATTTTTTCAGTCGCAATTTTTCCGAAATTTTTCAAACAATTTTAAAAAATTCAAATTCTCTAATTTCTTCGAGCTGCGAAAAATGAAATAAATAACGTTTTTATTGCGCACCGAGTTTAATCAGGAAAAAAAGTCGAAAAAGTGACGGTGTCTCGAAGCTGAAGCGGCGATACGTCACGTGATTCATTGACGTCACAACCGACCGTAAATTAGAATTATGCACCAGGACTAGGAGAGGATGTTACTTATTTTATTTAGCGCGAAAACACTTTATTTAGCGAGAGCGAAAAGTCAACTGTCAATTAGATCAGCAGAGGTAAAAGGACGGGTGGTGCGGTGTAGAGAGGGAGTGTAGCACGTGCTGCACTGAATGGCAACGTCGCTCTCGCCTCCGAGCGATAGCGCACTTAGCAAAGCGGCAACGCTGACAACGTAGACTTTTGCACCATTATTTAGAAAGTTAATTCAGTATTTGTGGATCCAGCACCTGATGCTGGATCCAGCAGGCCGAAAAATGCGCTGGATCCAGCTGGATTGCTGGATGAGGGATCCAGCAATTGCAATCCTTATTCTAAACTTTTGACCCTTGTATAACTTTAATATCTAAAAAATTTTTACTGAATAATTTTAATCCTATATAAGTATATAGTATACCAGTGTTTCGCAACCCGTATCGTACAAACTCTTTGGAGCTTCTATAAACGTCGCGGCTTACCAGCCTAAAGACCGATCATTTTTATGCATTGATTCAAATAGTATTTTCATTTCTATAGAATATTTGTAAAATTATGAGTTATTGTTTTCGTAAGTTTAACCTATTATCAAAATTTTTACAAATCAACCGTAATATATTTTAAATTTTAAACATTTTTGTTTTAAAAATTACATTGCTTGTTAAATTCAAAGTTTGTCGCTAATCCAAAAAGGTTGGGAAACATTGCAATATACTGAAGAATGAATCGTTGAGTCGTAATGCATTTGTATGTATTCGATTAAATATCATATAAAATCCAGATTTGGTGATGTTCTTTGTGTATTGCTTGGTTCTTGTTATTTTGGTTTGCAGAAACTTTTAATATTCTTCAATTATCAGAATTAATACTTATCACTTTAGAAAAAGTCACGTAAAATTGATGGCGCGCAAAGACGGATATGTTGTTTCGTACAATTGAATACGTCGCATGTACAAATTTCCAAACAGGTAAATATATGTACTGTACCAAACCTAACTTTTATTCAGTTAAGATACATTAGTTTACAAAATTTATTAGCAAAAGAAAACAAATTTATTCCCAATACATTTCTATGTTAACACGTTTATATTCTCTTGACTGTATGAATTACTATTTTTGTCAGAATTGATGCTGCGATTTATTTTTGTCCTCGTTTATTATTTTTCAATAATAAAAAAGCTAAAAAATAAATAATGATATAGTCATTATTATGTTTCTATATATTATAAAAACGAAAAATAATATACAAATTATTTTTAATACTAAAATAATTGATTAAAATAAATTAAATCAGATCATGTCAGTTCACTTCTACAATAAAAGGTTACTTAATGTGCTTAATTTATTATATTAAATCAATTTCTTATCATAATTTTTATTAAAAACTATTTTAACATTTTAGTGATAAAAAATAATTTACAGGTTTAATTTAATTTATGTTTCATTAAATTAATACAGACATTAATTCAAATTCAAAATTGAATAATTATCTTACAAATGTCAAAATTTCTTTTTGCTCTTTCAGGTTCTTCATCATACGATTGTTCTTCATAATCCGGTTGTTCTTCATCATCAGATTGTTCTTTATCAACCGATTGTTCTTCTTCTCCTTAAAATTGTTAAAAATTTACATAAAATAAATTTTAATTTTAGTAAGAAATAATATACTTTGATCTGGTTTTTCATAAAGTATCATATATACAAGGTATGTTTAATTATTCTACATAATGTTAATTGATTGATACGAGCATCTCTGATAACGGATTCACTGCCGCTACGAAAAATTTAACACATTGTAAGCAATTACTATTCGTTAGTGCAGTATGTGGTCTCTTACAGGGGCGTAGCCACGGAGGGGCAGGGCGTAGCACTTGCCCCCTGGCTCATTTGATAGTCAAACGGTTCAATGTCTGGATGGTCTGTGGTAAGACTCGAAGATTATAGAATGTTCAAAATTCAAATTTAGCGAAAAAGTTCTAGTACCTTCTGTTCCCTATGTAAGTGCTGCAATCAGTTCGAATGACTCAGTTGAGTGAGTTCGCACATTTGAGCTTGTTCAGAACATACAACGAGCGAGGTGTATTTGAAACGTCATTGCGTCTTTGAGCAATACCGGATTTATTACGTCGTTTTAAATTAATAAGTGCTATATTTATTTCTATTGCATGTTGTAAGGGTTTTAATAAATCCGTTAACGTTTTTCGCGCGTTTATTTAATTTTTGGACGGCAATCCCGTAACAATAACAATCTAAAATGAATATTAGAAACTTTTTTTAGCACGAAAGGTATGTATCTATATTACTTTCATTTGAGTCGATGAGTCGCAAAGCAATCTAAAGCAACCTAAAATCTTCAGGAAATGTGAAGACTGTTTTTTCCTTTTTTTTTTTTTTTTTGTTTAATTATTTAAAAATAGCCCTCGTATTAATACGAGGGCTATTTTTAAAATAAGGTCCGTTTTTAATAAGAAGAAAAATACTGTAAATATCATTAAAATGTATTTTTTTCCCATATTCTAAATACTTTTATCGACTTTTCTACATAATTTCCATTTTTGTTCAAACATTTCTCATACCGCTCAAAAATTTTTTAATTCCGACTTCAAAGAAATCTGCCTCCTGCCGCCGGAAGACATTAGGCCGCTTGTCTTGTATGGCACGACGGAGTTTTCTGAAGGTCACAATAAACATCAGAATTGATTGTTGTACCTCTTGGCATAAAATCCACTAACAATGTCCTTTCCTGTCCCAAAAAACAGTTACCATGATCTTTCGTGCTGAAACCGAATAACAGATCGTATCTTACAGTCAGCTGGTGACTCAGTTTTCTTAAACATTATGAACTTCTACAGTTTAGCACACAGACAGGCGATACGGCTGCAAATGGCATCTAAACACCCGCAAAGCATGCTGAAAGCAGATGCTCATGCATACCGCTGCACTCGCGCGTCATTTTCACTCTCATTCACAAACGGACCTTATTTTAAAAATAGCCCTCTTATAATAGTGATTTTGATGTTGTCTTTATNATAATATACTTTGATCTGGTTTTTCATAAAGTATCATATATATGTTTAATTATTCTAGATAATGTTAATTGATTGATACGAGCATCTCTGATAACGGATTAACTGCCGCTACGAAAAATTTAACACATTGTAAGCAATTACTATTCGTTAGTACAGTATGTGGTCTCTTACAGGGGCGTAGCCACGGTGGGGCAGGGTGTGGCACTCCCCCCTGGCTCATTTGATAGTCAAACGGTTCAAGGTCTGGATGGTCTGTGGTAAGACTCGAAGATTATAGAATGTTCAAAGTTCGAATTTAGCGGGAAAGTTCTAGTGCCTTCTGTTCCCTATGTAAGTGTGCAAACAGTTCGAATGAGTGAGTTCGAATGAGTGAGTCAGTTGAGTGAGTTCGCACATTTGAGTTTGTTCAGAACATATCGCGAGCGAGGTATATTTGAAACGTCATTGCGTCTTTCAGCAATACCGGATTTCTTACGTCGTTTTAAATTAATAAGTGTTGTATTTATTTCTATTGCACGTTGTAAGGGTTTTAATAAATCCGTTAACGTTTTTCGCGCGTTTATTTAATTTTTGGACCGCAATCCCGTAACAATAGAAATCTAAAATGGATATTAGAAACTTTTTTAGCACGAAAAGTATGTATCTATATTACTTTCATTTGAGTCGATGAGTTGCAAAGCAATCTAACTAAAGCAACCTAAAATCTTCAGGAAATGTGAAGACTGTTTTTTTTTTATTATTTTTTTGGTTTAATACGAGGGCTATTTTTAAAATAAGGTCCGTTTTTAATAAGAAGAAAAATACTGTAAATATCATTAAAATATATTTTTTTCCCATATTCTAAATACTTTTATCTACTACTTTTCTACATAATTTCCATTTTTTTCAAACATTTCTCATACCACTCAAAAATTTTTTAAATTCCGACTTCAAGGAAATCTGCCTCCTGCCGCCTGAAGACATTAGGCCGCTTGTCTTGTATGGCACGGCGGAGTTTTCTAAAGGTCACAATAAGCATCAGAATTGATTGTTGTACCTCTTGGCATAAAATCCACTAACAAAGTCCTTTCCTGTCCCAAAAGACAGTTATCATGATCTTTCGTGCTGAAACCGAATAACAGATCGTGTCTCACAGTCGGCGGGTGACTCAGTTTTCTTAAACATTATAAACTTCTACAGTTCAGCACACAGACGGGCGATACGGCTGCAAATAGTATCTAAACACCCGCAAAGCATGCTGAAAGCAGATGCTCATGCATACTGCCGCAATCGCGCGTCATTTTCACTGTCATTCACAAACGGACCTTATTTTAAAAATAGCCCTCTTATAATACTGATTTTGATGTTGTCTTTATTATTGAAATTCTAAGAAAATTCATATAATAATATTAAGGAAATAATAACAAGTAAACTACACTCCAATAATTTTAAATAACGATTGAAAATTGTAATTAGCTACTTTTGCAGCAGTTTTGCATAATTAGATGGTTTTGAAATGGTTGATTTTGCAACTAGCAGAAGTAGCTAGTTGCAAATAATAAAACAAATTTGTACAAAATATAAAAGGTTTTTTTTTAAGGTTGAAGTTTCTAGTGTAGAGAGTCCGTTCAAAAGCTTAAATTATTAGTTCTTTTAATTTTTTGGGAAGTGTAGTAGTAGTTATTTATTTTCTTTTAGGAAGACAGAAGAGGAAGCAACCAGTTAAAAGTAGTAGCGAACGTGATAGCGGCGGAAAAGAGAAATCTACTCAGAATGTTGGCGCTTGCACAACTGCACCTACACCTGCACTTATTGCTGTTTTAAGTGTAACAAGTGGATCTTCGCTACCTTACTTCTTTACATCTTACTTTTTAATATAAGGTAGCCTATAACATCGTTATACCTTATATTAAAAAATGTTCGTGTGTCCAGCTCTTAGAGATTAGTTTCGCTATTAAATTCAACTCTATGTTTAAATCGATATTAAACATGCCATTCGAAAATTCTATAAATTATTATTAACAGTGAGAATACGGGTGAGGGTCTAATCCGCAAGTCGTCGGATCGGTAGGATCCGCTCACTCCGTCAGTGGATGGCTTTAAATAGGAGGGCCTTAGCGTTTTAGCGGGGAGAGCCGTGGTAAGCTAGGGTGTCCGTATAAAAATCAAATGAACAGGACAAGTTAACAAATAACAAGAGTTTTATGTGTATAAGAATTAGCTACATGAAGAAATAATCTATTGCTAAATCGAACGTCACTTATGTACTGTACTGTACATCTCTAAATACCGAGAGAGAGTTTACAACAAATCTAAGTAGAATACCTCTATGCATTGTCTCCAGATCCGGGTTATACGAAAGTCGGAAAGACGATCGTGGATCTTCACAGCAATGAGATGAATTGGTCAAGAGAATGGCGGGACGGGAGTCTGGGGGTCACCTGCAGCTATGGTGGAATCCCTCTTCTCGGGAAATGTCCGCGCCGAGATTTCGAGTCTTCCCATTTTTATTCTAAATTCCCCTCCAATCGGTGTTTATGATTTGTATCATCTAGTGGGATATTCGTCAGATTCATACGGACAGATGTTGGTCGGAGATGTGCGATAACATCTCGCCACGGGAAATCGTCATTCGAGAAAGGAAGTTTGATTTCCCTTTTCTCACAAAATTTATAAAAATGCGTCGTTTTTAATATTAATTTAAATTTGAAAATTTTTGCATTTCCTCAACTGTTTGAATTAAGAAGTTTAGTTAAAAATGAATGGATAAAATCAAAAACATTAGTTCACTTATTAAATTTGTTTTTTGTTTCTGGATTCAGGTGCTATTTTGGGTTAATTATAGTAGTATGTCCAGTTTTTTTGCACTAATTAATATTGAAGGATTTAGTTAAATTAGATTTGACAGTTATCAGTTTACATAACAAAAAAATTATAAATGTGTTTTACTTTTTTTTCATTGGGTAATAGAAGATAAAGCAATTCTGTGTGTTAAGAATTTGCAAATGTAATGCATATTGTATATATATTATATACACTAAATAATAAAAAATATAGTAAAATAATATAATAATAAAATATAATAAAAAATATATATTTATTTTGCAGCATCATCATCAAATATTCAATTTTATATATACAGATATAGCTCAGTGTCTGAATTGCCATTATACAGATGATTATCTTTAGTACATCATTGCAATATTTCAATTGAAGAATAGTCCTGGTATTATAAATTTTTTCAATGCATTTTTGTCAAAAATTTGAAAGTCAATGAGTAAAAGTGGGAAATAGCTAGTGACTTCAATTGTAGCATCTGTTTTTGTTTCTTCACATCACTGAAATTCACATTTATATTGCCCAGAACAATTGGGAGATTAGTATTGTATTAAGTAGTATACNGTCCGGGCCTTTTTCCTGCCAAAACCAGATAATATAATATAAAACTTTATATCTGCAAAATTCTATATTTCTCAATATATAAAACAGATACTTTATAAGCAATACAAAACTAGATAAAAATACAATGAGATTATAGAATAAACTATGAATTCTACAATAGAGAGGTTGCGGCCGACGTTTTCAACGCGAAAACGTGTACTTCGGACGTTCAGCGCCGCCTTCCTGTGAGTATAGAAGTTCGACAATAGTGTTTGGATAGTCAGTGGAATCAGGCCGGATGGCTGAGCGGTCAAGGTGGCAGCCCACCACTCCGGGCTCGAATCCGAACGGGTCGAAAAATCCCCAGGAATTTTTCGGGGTGGTCCGTTCGGATATGTCGGGCCCCGTCCCTCACCACCCGGCAGCCCCATTGTGGGCCTGGCCGAACCCATAATGGGCTTGCAAAAAGAGGTCTCTTAGTGCCCACAAGGCGGAAAGAGTTTTAAAAAAGTCAGTGGAATCATGCTCGACATTCCAAACACCATTCTCAAACTTCTATACTCACAGGAAGGCAGCGCTGAACGTCCGACGTACACGTTTTCGAGTTGAAAACGTCGGCCGCAACCTCTCTAATAATTCAAAAACCGAAGTTATACCAAAGATAATTACTGTATTCGTTTTTAGCATAAGCGAAACAATTTACAATTTTTAATATAATATCCAACGTCTGTTTGTGGTTTCATTTATTGCCTTTCTTTCTAAACAGATGGCAATATTTCATAATATGATACATTGTAATATTTATTATTTATGATTATTCTTTATTATATTATTATTATTAATATTAACTCGTTCGTTTAGATCGAATCGCTTCCATGCTACAGAGAACAATAGACCAAGAACAACTCTAATCCGGTCAATATGACTTTGCTTTTAAAGCAACAGATTTTCGGGTGTCACCTGGACTACCCCTTTATTCTCTTATTTCATAAAATATGGCTGGGTTACTAGATTGCGAGATTGGACCACAAGTAGCAGATTGAGATATTGGTAGAACTCTAGGCTCTAGATTCTACTCTTGAGCGACTTACTACTTCTTGGGCCACTTTAAAAACAATTTGGGCAACATTTCGTAGAATTCAGCTTTACTTTTTATAAAACCTATTTACCACCTGTGAGGTTCTCACCGGACATGTCCTGTTTATCTGCAGTTTATTTATACTATTATTTAACTAACGAAAACAGAGTTCTGTATAAGTAACCGCATTCTGTTTGCTTAATAAATTACTTCAGTTACATGGCATTTAGCATATCGTACAGAAATATGTAAATCTCGGATAATTCGAAGTCGCGAATATTTCGTCCCCTGAATTTCGAACTAACGAGGATTTTCTTATCTAACTGCAACTGCAACGCTCTGTTGCAGCAGCTCCAGTTAGATGCTATAGCTCCTTAGATATAGCTCCAGCACTCTGTTCTGGAAGAAAGTTTGTTTTCACATTGAACTTGGCGTTGGAAAAGAAGGCAAAGATAAATCTATATACAGTATAAAATTGCTTGTCCTGACTGAATGACACTGATTCATCATCGCCCAGAGCAAACCGCTGAACCTAAAGAGATGAAATTTGGTACACAGTTACGGGTACGTCATGAAAACGCACACTAAGAACGGATTTTCTTAGTGTGCGTAGGGAAATTCCCCAGCGGGGGGAGAGGGAGAGCATTAATCGGAAAGTCTTAATCGGAAAAACGGCTCCTACTGTACTATTTTACATGCGATTTTATGTTACGTTTAGTCTTCATTAAGTACTTAAGTGTATTAAATTAATAACATTTCAGACATTGTTATAAATAATTTTTATACATTTCGATTTTTTAACCAAATGTTCGAACCGTTTTAAATTCGAATTTGTTATTGCATATTGGTTCGATTATAGAACGATTGTAAACGTTCCAGAAAATTTATCAAATTGAAAATAGTTTGTTTGATTCTCAGCAATTCTCATCATTCTCGGCGTAGGTGTTATATAACAATTACTATGGTTGTTGAAATACTGAATATAAATGGAGTTTGCTTGCAAAACCTCCGCAGGCGAAGTCGCGAGTAACAGCTAGTAATAACATAAAAACGATAAAGAAAACGTTCGGTTAGATTTATTTATCATGGGCAGTGCAGCCAGTATTCGTATATTATTCATCCATATATCTCGCTTCCTGAAAAACTTTCGAACTCAATTTTTCGCAATTTTTACTTAGCCAGTCTCGATGACAATTTTTGTTCGAGGAACACGATTATAACAAAAAACATCTATCCGGAATTCTAGTCAAGTTTCTACTACTAGTAGTTTTCGATGCTCTATCTGATTTTCCAACCCGAATGTTTCAAAGTTACGCGAATGTCGAGTTAAACCTCATTAAAAATCTCAAGATTTTTAGCCGAATCATATCATGTTGAAAAATATCCGTGAAATTATCCTTTTCAAGAAGGATATTTTTCAAATGCTATTTTCACTTTCTCTGCTGTTTACATACATAACTAAGGAAAGCGCTAAAATCGTGTCAAATTTTACCTCCGCGTTTTTTTGGAAATCTTGCGCGTGTTGGCGTCTATTTTGTTTAATATCTCAGAATGGGGCAATGATTAAGAAACAAAATTTTGCATGGCAGCAAGTGTGCAAGGGTCATTGATGCTAATTAATATTGATGGTTAAACGTAAAGAATGATGATATAAAGGAGTGTCACGAGTTATATCTCGACAGGAATCGGACTTAATGAAGATGTTATTCGTTACTACTGTTTAGAATTTTTTATCAAACTCATAAAAAATGCCTTCAAAACTAAGCCTTTTGCCATTTTATAATAATTAAAAATACTAAGACAATGCGCAACTTTATGTTATCGCGATAGAATTGAAACGAAACCGGAAAGAAAGAAGCAATTCCTGCAGTTGTTAAGCAGAGACGAGGCGATCCTTATACCTGTCAGCTACGGGAAACACGATGCTTGCACTGGCCGGGTACAGAGAAACGATCCTTAAACTTGTCGACACGGAGAGTGATCTAAGAACAAAGCAATACTCATCAATTGCTTTGTTTGGGGGTTTTGTTCATTTTTCGCGCATTTTCCGTTAGGCTCACGCAATGCTGTTATTATTTATGACCCTTAAACCTAAATTTCATTAGCACGCTCAGTTGCATCATAGAGAACGGGAATTGTCAATTTAACTTCACTCGAAAATCCTCAAACCATAATTTTTAAATTTAAGTGGACCTTCATTGCATTATTGGATTTTTCATCTCAAATAACGGAAAATGGCAAATATTTATCAAAATCGGCCCATTAAATTTTGAGAACGAACTCGTCTCTATAGCGAAGCTATAGAACTTATATGGATATGGTGCAATGTTTCACGCACCATAGCGACCGTGAAATATCGCATGATATGGCTTTGACCGCGTGCTCGTGAAACAACCTTATATCTCGAAAACGAATTTATGGATCCCATCTTCTATTGCATTTTTCGATTCCTCGTCGCAATTAATGGAAAATAACAAAGTTTAATCAAATTCGATCGAACAGTTTTTGAGATTCACAATTCTGTAAGCGCCATAGCCTTCGTAAACGCTCCGTTTCAATAAAAAGTTTTTATAACAATATCTCATAACAGATGGCGTCATACATATTTATATTCATTATACAGTAGAGCGTCGTTTATCCGAATCAATTGGGAACTGAGGTTGTTCGGATAACTTATTTTTCGGATAACCGATTATGTACGAAAAAATACATTAACCTATCCCCTGTTAAAATTTTTTTTCGTTGCGTGTCGCTTCGCGTTGAATTTTCGTCGATGTTAAGTCTAATGTAAACTTTTTAAAATAATAATCGTGGCTATTGTATTGTTAAAAATTATTTCTTTATTGTTTACAAACAAAATAAATATATTGAAAAATATAAAAACCAAAAAAAATTTATACTTCAGAAATTATCTAGTATCAAAAACGTTCGATTCAGCATGACACACAGGCCTCAGAAAGACAGTGCGGCCAGCTAAAACACATACACAAACGTAAAAATATTGGAGTAGCCCAAGATATAGCCAAAGATTGCAGCGCCACAGCACTAGCGAAAATTTAAATTTGCCGATTGGAATTCTTTCGGATAACCGACGTTTCGGATAACCGACTTTCGGATAAACGACGCTCTACTGTAATTAAAAATATACTATAAAAGTTTAACTGCCGGGAAAGTTATATAACTCATTACTGGATTTTTTAATCTAGAATTTGCCTTACTTCATTTAAAAACCTAAAGGATATCAAGATCTCTATTACACAGAAAAAATAGTAAGAAAATCTTTTTCATGGCTGTAGAATTTTTGATGCAGTTCCGTATCGGAAACTGTACCAAAAATGGTGGAAGCATAAATACCGTCACGATCCATTATGTTGTCCCTGTCGGGTCAATACGAAAAGTGAAAAGAGTTCGATGAGAACAATGTATTAACTAGGGAAAGGGATGGGAAAAATGCCTGACTGGGACAAAAGGCCGGACTATTAACTACAATAGTACCACGTCATGTTTTACGGGGGACTATCCAGTTGTAAATAAAGTTGTTAATGGAATAGAATTTATAGACGATATTAAGCATTCAACGAACACTATATAAATCTATGAAATAAGTGTAATATTAAAATTACCTTTACGCCGTCTTGATCTTCCGATTTGAAATTAAAAATTAACTGAATTAAAACAAACTTTTTTATAATATAAACTATCTTGCATATATAAATACTTACTCTGAACACTGTATCAAACATATTATAAATAAAATGACTAACAAAGCACCGATTTTCATTTTAAGCGTAGGAAAATTATTGGCTATAGCAGATGAATTCAGAAGCTCAAGCGAAGATAAAATATAAAATAAAATGTTTTGGGTGTTTGCGTTTTATATATACCGTATTTATTCTAATTAACAGCGCAACCGCATAATAAACGAAATTATATACAGCTCCCTCTAACAGAAAGCACGCTGTTTACGGAGGAAGATAGGCTTATTTTAGAGAAAAATTGCACATTCTATTTAGTGTTGTTACTCTTACAATCTGCGGCGTATCTACATAGGGACTAGTAGGGTCACCAAGAGTCATGGGCCCACAAAAATTGAATTATTATCATAAATTTTTAATACTTTTTCACCTATCGTTCAATAAAAAATAGTTAATATTAATAATGCTATTTTATTTTATTTAAAAATTTTGTTTGTTTATACATTTTTGTTAATAATATTTTTTATTTCTTACGTTTTTTATATACGATGTGAAGTTTGTTATTCAACACCATTTCATAAATAAATATATTTCAACTCTGATTTTGATGTTATTAAAAATGAATTTTAAACCAGTTTAAGGATTCTGAATCTAACAAAAAATGCGGTCCCATTGGACTTAAATAAGCTTTAGGCTCCGAAAAACCTAGATCCGACACTGCTTACACTATACTAAAATAAATTATGAATGTGCTGAGTGTTCAAGTAATAATAAAGTTAAAGGATTTATTTATTTAATAATCGCCCTCAAATAATAATTACATTCAATTATCAAAGTATAGAAATAATAGTCGATCTCTAATAGTAAGCATTTTTAAATAAACAGCGCATTAAATACTTGAGATTTTTAAAGTTATAGACCAGGGATGGCCAACCTGCGGCTCGCGAGCCACATGCGGCTCTTTGAACGATTATTTGTGGCTCTCGATAAATGTACCCGAGTTCCCTTTTCATTTTTGTGTTATTATATTTTTAAAAATTATCATCATTCCGTATGTGTTTCAAAATGTCTTAAATTACTAACAACAAATATGAAAGACTAAGTGCAACGTTGTAACAAATTTCATTTCCGTCCAAGTTAAGAATGATATGACTCATCGAAAACTGCGCGAACGAACATAAACAGTGGCGTAATCGTCCGTTATCGACCGACTCCAGACCGATTTTGAATTTGTAAACTGTCATTGCAATGGACAGTTGACATTGTGCTCTGGAGGAAACAATTTGTATCACTCTTGCTACGGATATAATTTGTAATCTGGAATTTTTTGCATACCTTTTTAATACGTATTTAATTGCGGCTCGCGAAAAATTTCAAATTTTGAAAAATGGCTCGGACTATCAAGGAGCTTGGCACCCTGGTTATAGACAATGCTATTTATAAGAAAAATATGATCCAGTAGCGGATCTACTAAGAAATCAATGAAGCTTAAGCTTCAGGGCTTAAAAGCCTTAGGGACCCGAAACATCTTTCTTTTAATGGGTGAATTTTTCAACAGAATCGATTCCGCTTTTTAAGTGTATGTTATTAAAATAAGACTATTTTGGTAATAGAATCATAAGACATTGGGTTGAAGTACTGTACCTGTACTTTAGTATATGCACTAATATCCATTTCATATGGCCTCAAAATAAATGTAGTCGTAAATTAAATACTGTATATTATAGAAATTAATAATAACTTTTTTTTCTTAAAGCGAAAAATCAATAATTGAATGTTAGAAAAGAATTTACCAATATTTTTCTATTCATTTGTTAAATATTATTTTATTGTCTGAAATGATAAAATAATAGTGCAATGATATTTTATTTTTTTAGACGATTTATATTATTTAAAGGATTATATCATTATACAGTAGACTCCTATAACAGTGTTGATAATTACGTGTTATATGAATTCCATGTTGTACGAGTCACTTAGATTTTACAAATACGTGAGCCGTTCACAGCCCGGCACACGTATTTGTACGTATTTATACACGTATATATGTATAAAAATACATATATACACAGTCTTGAATTTTTATTAGTCATGTTTTTTCCATTTTTCCGTTTGTGGAGTTAAAGAATGTGTCTAATGTCGATTGCTATTCTCTCTTCTTTAGGATTTTTCAAAAGTAATTAATAGCATTGTAATTGTAGAGATCCCTAAGCCTATTAACCTCAACCTGGTTTGGACGCCTTTCTAAGACCGTCATTCTGACATCCTCCCACTTCTTCAAAAGATCTTTAATAGCAGATATCGGCATTAATCCTCTTTTTCAGAAGAAAACATATCTCGCTGAGTTTCTTGGCATTCTTCTGTCGTCAGATCCGTTTCAGGTTCTACTAAGAGCTCATCAATGTTCTTTATTTCTTAGATGAGATTTTTGTTTCTCCTTTAGCTGCTCAAGTCTTCTTGATTATACTGTATATTAGATAAGATTAAACTGCGGCCTACTGTAGACCTGCTCAAGCCATACAACCCAGCAACATCAGACACCATCTGCCCACTCTCTACGTTTGCTATTATACACTGACTTCCGAAAATAAAAACCGACCCAAAACTTAACGAGTGCCCGCCCGACAGTCTCGTGAATTCTCGTATAAAAGAATTGTTTCTGAGAGGAAAATTAAAGGCTGGAGTTTCAAAGTTCAGAGGAATACTATCCGATCTGTATATACCGAGTTGAGCGTCGATATCGACGTCTCCCGCTCTCCGAAAAGTTTCGAATTGTCTCCCGAAGACAAGGGAAGACCAATTAGTATTCATTATTTTACGTCGCTTCTTCTTGTGTTTGTTCTGTGAGGTGTTCGTTGTCCGAACATGAAAATATTTCGCGAAAGTGTTCATTATCCGATTTGTTCGTTAACCGATCACCCAATGTATTTTGCCACGTGTATTTTGTCTATTACGGAAATCTGACTTTTAATTAAATTGAATAACATCAATACATGATTAATGATAATAACGGGTAATCCGAATTTCTCACGAATATCACGAAAGCTCGATTTCGATCTTTGTATTTTTCTTAAAGTCAACCATTGTGGAATTTGAAAGATTTGTATCAAAATTCTTATTAAATAATATCTAATTATTTTCTAAACACATGACCGTTGTCTTTTATTTAATTTACGCAAAAAATTTATAATTTTTCATTCCTTGAAATACCGTAGGCCTATTCAAACCTTCCTAAGTCAATGTTAGTTCATGTGATATCCGCATCCTGGAAAACAAACGTGAAATTCTTCTTTAGAATCTCCAATCTAATGACTACACTTTCGAGTTTATTATTTAGCCTAAGTACAAAAGAAAACAGTTTAATCATACGGGATAACTTTTTTTTTAACTTTTTTCCCCCGAATAACTTTTTAAACGCACTAATTAGTTATTTAGACGAAAATAAATTTTGTTGTAATGCTTAGTTACTGATCTCGTATCTGTCAGAAACATTTCATTATTTTTAAAAATTTGTAGTAAAATCTTGATAGATGTTCAAGTAACAGCAGTGATTTACCTTGGGCTTGCTGATTTGATGGGGATCCCGGATTTCATTATAAAAATACTGATTTCTACACATTATATCTTGTATTAAAATAGCTTTTTTAAATTTAATATCTGTACAAAATATACGAGTGATCTATTATTTTTTTTAAATTTCGTGTGTTTTTTCTGTTTTTAAATTCAAATGATATTGTTTTCAACAATTTTCATTAAAAAAACCATCCAANTATCTTGTATTAAAATAGCTTTTTTAAATTTAATATCTGTACAAAATATACGAGTGATCTATTATTTTTTTTAAATTTCGTGTGTTTTTTCTGTTTTTAAATTCAAATGATATTGTTTTCAACAATTTTCATTAAAAAAACCATCCAAATATAATTCGAACATCAGAATTAAATTTCGAGATAATTTAAACAAAAATTAGATTCGTATTATTTTTAAAAATTTGCCATCGGATATTGTGTTTATTCGGATGCAATTCAATATAAAAAAGTTTAAAATAAAATTCCTGTAATTAGAAATCTTATGAAACTACATTATTTTAATCAAAACGTGTATTTTTTAATTTCTGCTATGAATTTGAATAGCTTATGTTCTTGTTATTAAATTTTTAATCAATTAAGCAGAAAAATGTAAAACTTTTCAGAAAACATGCATATCTTTCGCATGTGACGTCTAGAATTAAATATGTTTAGATAAGAAAACTTGCTTTGAGGAAGGTTTATTATCTACATAAGAGATCAATCAATTAAGCATTGGTCCTCTGATTAAGAAACAACAAGTTCTTGAGCTACATCCACTTCTGCATCCTTTTTTCTCTGTTCCACCAACGTTCTCATTCACTAGTTTTACACAATTTCACACAAACTGAAATTATTTTTAAAAAATAAAGTGAGTAATTTTTATTGAATGAGTTGAATAGTTATTTAACTGTGAAACGAAAATTATACATCCAGCAACGATTTGCCGAACCTTCTTAGTGAAAAATATTTACGTTCAAGAAACACGTTAGCAAAGATTCAAATTTTGTACGGCGCCATTCGTTATGAGATTATTTTAAAAATATGTTTTATATTTAGTTATTCAAAAAAAGTTAAAATAATTCAAATTTTGTACGAAGTTATTTAAAATAGGATTTTTAAGTAAATCCAGCAACGATTTGCCTAACTTTCCCAGTGAAAAATATTTACATTCAAGAAACACGTTAGCAAAGATTCAAATTTTATATGGCGCCAATCGTTATGAGATTATTTTAAAAATATGTTTTACATTAATTATAATACATTTTTTTAAAATTTCGAAACAAATACGTTTAGTTTTGGTAAACTAAAAATTTGTAATAGTAAAAAAAAATTCGTAACTTGAGAGCTTTTGAGTTTGGCCTCCATCCCCTTAATGTCTTTCCAACTAATTGCACGATTTCCTGAAAATTTCTAAAAACATTTTTCCTAATACACAAACTTCCCTGCATAATTTTAGAAACTTTTGACCAAAAAGTTATTAACCTTCAAATTGGGTAAAAAATCATGCCCCTCCACAAATAAACAGTAGCATTTATATATACAGAAAAAAACCCAACTTATTTTTCATTTCTCGACGTTTCAAGGTCTCTTCAGTCCAAAAATTTAAAAATAAAAAGCAAGCGAAATTTAAAAATAAAAAGCAAGATACTGACAGTACTCAAACCAAGAGTATCAACATACTCTTGGTTTGAGTACTGTCAGTATCTTCAGACGAATGAAATCACCTGCGGGAGATAAAATATTCCTGTTAATAACTCAGAAACCAAGACAGATGTTCGTAAGGCGATGTAATCAGCTATGTGTCATAGACAGATCTTCGAAAATCGGAAACCAAGCACTTTCTTGACAGTGATGTTTTGAAAACATGGAAAAAATATCACTGATTGAAAATTTATAGTCAATATTCATATCGGTATCGCGACTTTTTATGAATAGGAAATACTGTAATTTGCAATAAATTTAAATTTTTTAAAAATCATGCACATTTAATATTCAATAAACAGTTAAATTTTTTTTTTTTTTCGACAAAATTCATTTAACATTTAATGACTACATTACACTAAATTTTCGGTTTTCGGATTTGTATTTCTTATTTCTTATTCTAAAAAATGATCTGTTTAAATTAAAGAATATTTATCAGATATGACAAAATGTTAATAATTTTAAAATGTTTTGCTGATATAAAAATGCAGTATAGAAATCTATCAACTGGTAAAAGAGTAGATGCTGTTATTTACCCTTAACGTAAACAAAATACACTCACAGAGTTTTAATAGTTACAAAACACTGGCTTTACTGTATCAAAAATACTATTTCATCATTCTCAATGATATCAATTTATATCATTTCTGATCGTTTCAAGTCACATGAAATGGTATAAATTGATATCAGCTGATGAAATTACTATTTATAAGAATTAATAAAATTGTTTCAAACGTTTACTTCTAAAAATTAACATTGTATGCCAGTTCCTATATGATATGAAGTAATATCAATTTACTAGAGATCTCACATGATATCATCCAAGTTATATCACTTGATATCAACTGAAATCATGCATTCAGACTTTTTAACTTTGAAAAATATTTTAAAACCATTTGATGACAATTCAAATCATTTCCACTAGGTAATGGTTTTGTTGAAAAAGTAAATGTCATTTGTTCCTGTTAAATGTCATTTCTTGCTAATTACATCAACTCATCCTTTAAAACAGGGTTTCTTAAACTTTTTTTATTCACGACCTCATTTATGATTGTGATTTTTTTCGCGACCCCCCAAAAAAATATAAAATAAAGATATATACAAATTTGCAAAAACAATAATGGTGTACTATCATAGTTCACTCTTGTGTTAGAATGGAACAGAGACAACTGAATACACTAAAAGCGACAACACTACACTAGTTCACACTACAATCAGTATTGCTGAATCGTTGTCTTGCTGCACCAGAAGTGACACAAAGCGCAACTCAAAATCTATGACACAAAGCGTGTCATTTTCAAACTCTCACAAATTATTTTCAATATTTTACATTAAAATCTCGCGACACCAAGATTACGCTAAGCGACTCCAAATGGGGTCACGACCCATAGTTTAAGAAGCCCTGCTTTAAAAGCATTTACTATTAGCAAATAATTTCAAATATTTTTAATGGAGTAACATTCATGCTACAATAATATTTCATTAAAAATAACGTGCAGAAAAATCTGCAGAGTATCTCAATTTTTTTCAAATTAGTTGTAAATAATCATAAGTAGATATTTTAGTATGTTTCTGGAATTTGTTTGTGTCTGCGGATTATCTGTAGAATTTATTTGGGTTAAGTTCTCTATTGATATATATGTATTTTTTAGATATCTCTAGATAATCTGTTATAATGGTTTGTGTTTTACTATTACATTACATTCCATAATGCCAAACAATTTAATATTTATACTTTGCTAATGTATTTCATATGTTTTATAAAATTTCTCGAAAATCTTGAGAATATGAAGCATTTATTGTATTTTATGTATTTAATGTATCATCCCTTGACATGAAAGTTCTATAATTATGCCAATATATATCATCATTATTATTGACAAGACTATGTCTTGTTTACAAAATCGTACTGCCCGATTTTCTTACCAGCATAGAGGTATGAAGGAGTACATGTGGAGAGTTGATATTTGGCACAGAGTATCAGGTGCCCAAATCATTTGCGCATGAAAAAAATCCAGACTCGTAGGTAGTCAGGGAACCGAGAATCGAGTCAAAATAAAATACAAAATGGCGACCCTCTTCTACAAACAGGTAAAACAGCCACCTCACCCCACCGAAGTCAGGTAGGGGAGAGTACCACCCACAGTCATTCTAAGAAGTGAACTCTGACCTTAGGACTGAACACGTAGTTTCTTCTATGTTAAATAAAATTTGTAATCTAATTTTGTAAATTTGGGAGTGTTTCAAATGTGACNTTCTAAGAAGTGAACTCTGACCTTAGGACTGAACACGTAGTTTCTTCTATGTTAAATAAAATTTGTAATCTAATTTTGTAAATTTGGGAGTGTTTCAAATGTGACGTTAAAACGGTTTTATGTCTTTACAAGTGGGTTTTTTTAAACATTATCTAGTATAGTAAAATCGTAGGACCGATAAAACTTTGACGTTATATTAGGATTGTCGTTATATTCGATGACATTATAATCGGGTTAAACTGTATATTGTTTGTGCAAAATAAAAAAATAATTTCGGACGATACAATAGCCACGATTATTTTTTTCAAAAACGNGTAGGACCGATAAAACTTTGACGTTATATTAGGATTGTCGTTATATTCGATGACATTATAATCGGGTTAAACTGTATATTGTTTGTGCAAAATAAAAAAATAATTTCGGACGATACAATAGCCACGATTATTTTTTTCAAAAACGGAAAAACCGGAACTTTTCGTTACGCATGGACAAAAATTCAACCCGGGCCGACACGCAACGGAGAGAAATTTTGAAATTAGATAGTTTAATTTCATCGAAGATGCTTCATGGACGATCTCGTGGTCGTGGCCGGTTTGAACGATCGCGCCCAAAAGCAGCAATATCAAAGAAGATAAGAGAATGAGAACCAGACCTGCCTTGAGAATCAGAGTGATTCCGTCTCCGAGACATAGTCTTGTCCCAAATATGGTTTTGCCGTTTTACTTGTTAATTTAAAGATAGTTCACGTTTATAAATACTAGGAAAACTCGAGGAGTTTCGAAACGCTATGCGAGGCTTTATTTTTTAAGTTTAAAACGAACGAAATAAATTTATAAATAATATTGACTTTATATTTTATTTACGCTTATTACAATGTTTGATATGCAGATTATACAAATATAGTTAATGAAAACAGAAAATATTTTAATTTAAAATTTTGCGGAAAAAATTGATAATAACTATTAGCAAGAACCTGTCGAAATCGACGATTTTGTTCCATTAAAATACAATGAGCTCATTTAAAATTTGGTGTTATACACAAAAGTCATCAGTACAGCAAATTTTTTGCTATTTTCGATTGTTGTCACTGATTGGTACGTACCGTGGAGAAATTCAATTTAGTTCCTCTGAGATTTGGTATAGTGGTTTAAACACACTGCTTTTTTGGAATCGAAATTTGGCATGGTGGCTTGCATATGAGGAGCATTGATGCTATTAAATTTTGGTGGTGAAAGGTCCAGGGAGTGCGGAGATAGAAAGGAGTCCTGTGTTATATCTCGAGAGGGGTAGGACTTAATGAAGATTTTATTCGTTAGTAACATTTATACTTTTTCATTAAATTTATCCGTAGCTCAAAATTAAGCCTTTTGCCATTTTATAGTAATTAAAAGTTTAGAAATTTTTAAAAGAAAATCTGTTAACAGATGGCGCCACACATTTTATTTATTTTGCTTAATAATATAAAAGTTATTTTTAAAATAAAAGTCATAATAGGCGGGAAAGTTATGCAACTCATTATTGGATATTTTAATTACATCGTAAACTTGGTAGATGCAAACATGGAGAATTAATGTCGTTTGTTTTCTTGAGCCTGTTAAGCTTTACGCTTATTTCTGTTCATTAACGTTTTTGTTTTTTACAGCCACATCGGAAGATAGATTATGATCAGGCTTATTAAAATAATAACAACGTTCAATATATTTTTTATTTACTTTACTAGACATTCTTAGATATTGAATTCTGTCTTGTTTGGTATTAAATGCAATTCATTGACTTAATTGTAATTCCTTTATGCTCCATTTATTCAATTATTAATTAATTGAGCTATTAGATTATTCGTTGTTTCTCGATAAGTAAGATGCATTTGCCATGAAATTTTTTGTAAGTTACAAACGAACTTCAATAATTTTATCTTATTTAACATCGACTCCGACATTAGCAGTTAACTTTTTTCCATGGCAAATAAAGTCAATTGTGTATGCCTTTATTATATTTCAACTAAGTTATCATTGAGAGTTTAAAAAAACGCTACATTTCTAATTATGTTCAATGTACAGATGTGTTTTACGGGACATCTACGTAAACATCGAAGATGTGTTCAACCACCTGTCAATGGACCAGTTAACAAGTTGCGAAAGATAAGTTCATCTGTTTCCATTCATCTCTGACGTTCACCCGTTTTCGATTCTTTTTTGAGGCTTAGGCTTTTCTCCATTTATCACATCTAGTACCTTTCCTTTCTTTGTACTTACAGTTTATACCTTTAAACTTGGTTACCTGAAGTAGTCTAAATCGCGACATTTTTATCAGTACCTCAACTAGCTTTACATGTTCCCTGTGCAATGCTTTATTTTTGACTTTTTTTTTGTGGAAAAAAATACAGAGAAAACAAATTTAATTGAAACGATTTGTAATTTTTAACTTTAACCAAAATCTTTACGAAAAATTTGACGATTGTTAAAACTGTAATACTGATAATATTTTTTATATCCCATTTCAAAGCCCCCTTCGTCCTGGACCTTGTGCCTGTGTAACCGCTGCACCTGCTTAGTTATGACACTGACCTTGTATGCCTGATCAGTAACCAAAGGTTTCCGTCTAATTCTTCGTTTGACAATGCTTTTTTTTACAGGCACCGTTTTATTTCCAAGTACACTTATCATTATTCACAATGAAATCTCACTAATAAATCTTTCAATTATTATTTGTGTAACTGCTACAATAAAAAATTTTGGGATTGTTTTATTGTATAGACACGTTTAATAATAACGAAAAAGACAAGGTTATAAAGAATACGTGTAATTAGCATAAGATAAATACTAACGATCAACTTTATACATGAGGTCTACATCTAGCTGGATCCGGCACTGAGTCTAACTTTCACTTTGAAGTGCTCATATGTTAAACGCAGTATATTATTTTAAAAAAAACGATTGTCTACATTGCAATTTTTCAACAAATCAACAAAGTTTGGACTGTTTTAAAAAATTTTATTGTAAAATACCAAGCGGTTGATCCTTTATATGTTCACAATCTTAAGTTTTAATTATTTTAACGTATTAAATCTTTATGAATTGCTTAAATGTATCATTAATTTTATTCAAAATTCAATTTAGGAATCGAATTTTAAATCGCGTTGTAAGTAAACACTGATTGCCTCGTTGCAGCTTATAATAGTACCATTCATAATGTCGCGAATTTCTTTTAAAGTGTTGAAAGTGCTATGAATGGCATGAGCCATCTGAAAATAAAAATAAAACAAACGGCGATAGTAAAATATAAAATAAAAGAATTTGGATACTTACATTTAAAATAATGATAGAAATTTTACATTCCAAACGTTTTAAATCTTTTTCCCATTAATCAATAAATATTTTACAAATGATATTTTGTTCTAATCAACCTCTTACACAAAAATATTATTATATGAAAACTAAAGAAAAATTATCTGGATGGGAATTTGTTTAGTTGCAATGAAGAAATCTTCGCAATTGAATCCGATAGCATTTTCTCGATAGAATTTTATGAAACATATGAGCTAAATTAGAAAAATAGTTTGAATATTCTGCTATAAATTTATGTATAAGAACATATAAAAAACAAACCTTAATTCTATATATTACACGTGAAGAACCTATATTAAACTTTCGAACTTCTTGAAAATTATCATATATGTGACCGTAGGGTCGGTGTCTCGTTGACACCACGTCAGGAGACCTAAATCTGACACCACCGAGTCTCTGGGGGACTCGGAAATCGCGACGTTAAGTCACGCGAGCGGTAGCGGGTGAGCGATTGAATTCGGAGTAGAAGTGAAGAGAGAGACGAGGAAGTAATTTACTCGGATTACATGGTAGCTAACAAATAACAATTTTAATAAAACTAAAGAAAATACAGATATCTGGCATAGCCCCCTAATTATACTATTCCGTTCGAGAGAGAGAGTTTACACACGAATCGCGGGTTAATAAATACCTTGCTTCTGGGTCGAAGGATCTGTGGTCACGCCGATGATGATACGCCGATGGAAAGTTCAATCTACTGGTTCTGGATCTTGTCCGTTCACTGGGTTGGAGGCACGGAGGTGTGGATATGTTATCCATAAACAGGCACGATCTTTTTCTCTCGGGTTTGATCCTGGGTCACGGTTTTATCCTGGAGGACGACTTTGTTGAGCGGACTTTTTGAAGACGACTTTTGTAGAGGGACTTCGGATGACGACTGACCTCGGGGTCTTTTTTCTTTTCTCTTGTTATTCCTCTTGGGTTTTTTCCATGAGGTCAGGTGGTTGCCGTTAACGGTCTGGCGTCCAATATAGGCACTCCATCGAAAGTTCCTGGTGACACATCCCTGACTAACTGGATCCGACTCAACAAGGAACAAACTCCGTGGGAAATAATTTTTATGGCTTTTAGCCTAACTCGATAAAACGCTCGAATTTAACCGATTAGAGTTTCCAATAATTAAAATTTAAAATAACACTTTATTGTGGGTCTGTTCGTCCCTCACA
>NW_019385048.1:361377-368727 GCF_000671375.1 Centruroides sculpturatus
AGTTTTAAGTATTTTTTATGTTTAATTACATTTATATCAAAAATTGCTAGGAACTAAAGCGATTAAGGTAGATCTAGCTGTCCTTTACATCCATAAACGTTATATGTCAGTGGAACAAATGGAGTGAGCTTTGAGCGTTCCACGATTTTTGGAGACTGTCTATACGCGGGCTTCCTAAACAAGCCTATATGTATGTTTGTCCAAGAAATTTTTGGATGAAATACAAACCGCACAACTTCAAAATCGCATAAAAATAATCCGCATAAAAAGAGACCTTACAGTATATATATCGATATATAGGCCTATATAGATATATCGATATATAGATATATATCGATATATATATAGATATATCGATATATAGATATATAGATATATATATGCATATCTATATCTATATCTATATATAAAAATGGACGTGTGTGTTCCTATATTTCACTTTTCTGCAAAAACTACACATCGCACGTGAATGGTGTTTGTATGTGGTGGTAGCCCCAAGTCTCCATTCATGCATAGGGGTGGTTGCGTCTCGATAGCTATAAGGGTGCGGGAGATATGGGCTTGAAAGTGGTTGAAAGTGGTTTTCTATTTCGAATGTTCTGTTCGAATTTGTTCGAACAAATTCGAACAATATTCGAATTAAATTCGAACATAAAATTCGAATATTGGTTCGATTATATAACGATCGTAAACGTTCCAGAAACGTTGAAAGTAGTACGTTTGACTGGACGTGAACAGGAGACGTTCAGAAATTGAATCGGGACCAGGAAGTGTTAATATAAAGCGGCATGCAAGATTTACAGGCGGTTTTGCGGGAAATCGAACATATTTTTATGCTCATGTAAAAATTCTCTGGAAACGTCTGGAAACGGGAGACCTAATTCTTGCATTTTGTGAAAACGGGTAAGATTGGCTATAATGTAATTATCTTAATCTTCACTATCGTTACTTTTTGCCCACAAATAAAAACCCAGCGAAGCGGGTCATTGCAGCTAGTATAAAAATGGTAGTGCGTGTCCCTATATTTCACTTTTTAGCCAAAACTGCACGTTGCACATGAATGGTGTTTGTATGTGGTAGTAGCCCCAAGTCTCCATTCGTGCACTATGGTGATTGCGTCTCGATAGCTATAAGGGTGCGGGAGATATGGGCTTGAAAGTGGTTGAAAGTGAAAGATATTCTATTTCGATTTTAAAATTTTCGAATTCGAATTTAAATTCGAATTGGTTCGATTGTACAACGATTGTAAACGTTCCAGAAAATTGATCAAATTGAAAATAGTTCGGTTGACTGGACGTAAAAATTCTCTAATTAGTCTGGAAACAGGGGACCTAATTATTGCATTTTGTGAAAACGGGTAAGATTGACTATAATGTAATTATCTTAATCTTCACTATCGTTACTTTTTGCCCACAAATAAAAACCCAGCGAAGCGGGTCCTTGCAGCTAGTATATATATATATATATATATATATATGTTTTGAGATATAACAAATTATGGTAAAAGGCTGTTAAAAGATTTTATTAAAGATGATATAATATTACAAATAATTTTAATATATTAAATTATTAATTTATAAATTATATATCAATTACAACTTACATAATTAACACAATTTGAGAGCGAAGAAGTGATTAAAAGCACACTGAGATTGAAAAAATCGTTGATATATCAAATAGCCATTGTCCCCGTGGATTTATAGTTTTAACAACACTAAGATATACGAGGATACAAATTATGAAACTACTAATACCATACATTAAAACATATATTTTTACAGGCATTGTTAACTTTAGCTAAGAATTGAGACGTTTCAACATGTTCAGATACAATACAATTGATCTCATACTCGTCACTATTAATACTTGCTAAATATAATTGCTTAGAAAGAGAATCAAATCTTTTTTCCATAATGACAATTCCTATAAACATTATCATCATCACAGAAATCGTTAAAGCTATGTCATACATGATGCAAATGTTTAAGATAAAAACACATGTGATACCTCTGTTTCGTAGAAGCAGCTTCGATTCCATTGCCGAAAAAATGAAATAAAACATGTAAGCAGTATCATAACAAATAAAAAGAATAGACCAAAAGAAAGAAGTAGACGTTTTTGAAAACGCATTTAACGGTTTCTTTTCATTATTTGATATTTTGAGATTAAAATGTATTTCTTTTCTTCTCAATACAGAATAAGCGAAATTCGCACTAAAAGAAATTAAAAGATACAAAATCTGAACAAAAGGGAGGCTGTTATCAGTACTTATTTTCTTTTTGAGAACACATCGAAAAATTCTTCTATTTTCATCGACAAACACACCATCAATAATAATAGAAAAATGAGTGAAAACTAATAACTGAATGAATATCGAATAAATGAACATATTTTTTTCTTGAATTTGCTGACGGTAACGGCAACAGAAATGGTAGTTATGTATTTCCGAGACCGTGTCTTCCTTTATTTGTTTTTTTCTTCATGCATCTAGTAGTGAAGAAAAACAACAAAACAGAAATGGTAGTTATTCCATGCGTCAGAAGATATGTCAAGTTACATAAGGAAGGATAAACTCACTCTCGAAATTTGTTATTTCGATCATAAAATATTTTGCGCTCGTAGAATATTTTTAGTATTAATTAAATTTACAGTTTTTGCCTTTTTCATTTCATCATTTTATATTTATTTACAATGGCGTTTAGAACGTTGATATTTAATAAATCCTCCTCAATAAGCTTTCAGTTAACATTTTTTTAATTTTAACAAAATTTATTATGGATAATTTTATACAACATATCCATTGTGTCTGGAGAAGTAGACGAGATAAAACAGTTTAATGCATTTTCATTTTACATGCTACTTTCAAGAAACGCATTTACCTCGTTATGTAAAAACTTCCTACATAAAACTTAGTTTTTAACCATTTAGTTACATCCGACAGGAATGTCCCTAGACTTAATAGGGCTGGGAAAAGGGTGAGATTAAAGCATATTTAACGTTTGTATTTTTATTTATCTATTGGATACTTTTTTGAATGAATTAGTAGCTTTAAGTTTAGTCGTTTATATTGTTTTCGTTATTTTGAACATTAAATGACAATTTCGGTTCGTTTCGTTATCGTAAAATCGATCTCCACTGTTTGTAAAGCTATTAATATGAATAACTTTGGCACGTGGACATGACGTAATCTAAGGACGTGAGCTACACTAATACCTCCTTTAACTTGAAGACCTCTGCACTGTGACATAATAAGTAGGCCTATTTTCACGCAGAATAAAATTAATTACATTTAATAAAATGAAAGTTTACATGTGGTTATAGAATAGATTTTTTAAGCGAAATTTATTAGAATTTCAAGTTTTCTTTTCTCCTAAAAGAATAAATATATCAAACAATGCATTAGTTATAAAGCAAATTTTATTTGAAATAAATAACAATCTAAATATATAAAATTACTTGTCCTGACTGACTGACTGACTGACTGAATGACTGATTCATCATCGCCCAGAGCAAACCGCTGAACCTAAAGGGGTGAAATTTGGAAAAACGGCTTCTACTGTACTATTTTAAATGCGATTTTTTGTTTTTATCTGCGTTTTAGTAGGGTATGCCATGGGAATGCACATTAAGAAGGGATTTTTCGAAATTCTCCCGCAGAGGGAGAGAGAGAGGATTAAGGCTTAACCGGAAAAATGGCTTCTTCTGTACTATTTTAGATGCGATTTATCGTTTTCAACTGTGTTTAATTTTCATTGAGTATTTAAATGTATTAAATTGATAATATTTCATACATTGTTATAAATATTTTTATATATTTAGATTTTTTAACCAAATGTTCGAACCGTTTTAAATTCGAATTTGTTATTGCATATTGGTTCGATTATAGAACGATTGTAAACGTTCCAGAAAATTAATCAAATTGAAAATAGTTCGTTTGATTTTCGGCAATTCTCATCATTCTCAGCGGTAGGTGTTATATAACAATTACTATGGTTGTTGAAATACTGAATACAGTAGAGCGTCGATTATCCGAAAGTCAATTATCCGAAACATCAATTATCCGAAAGAATTCCAGTCGGCAAATTTAAATTTTCGCCAGTGCTGTGGCGCTGCAATCTTTGGCTATGTCTTGGGCTANCTTTTATGTAAGTCGTTCTGGACCCAATTTAAGTGTTACTAACGCGAAGAAAACCAACGAAAACGCCATGTGACCAGTCTGAACCGAGTGGATAAAACCACCGAATACCGGTGGTTTTATCCACTCGGTTACTGGAGGATAAGTACCCTCCAGTAATCGAGTGGATAAAACTACCAGTAACCGATTGGGCTGCAATTTGAGGAAAATTGTACATCTATAAATCCTCACTGTCGTCCGTCCGTCTTTGTCCTTCCTTAATTGAAACTGCCTCCAATATTATTTTCACCCTTTTAATACATAAAACTTTAAATTTGGGAGGTTGTAATTTTTTTAGAAGAGGAGGACACTGTTGGCTACTCACCAGCGGCGTTCGCGGGCTATAAAGAGGGGGGCATAAGCTATAAAAAAGGGCATCGTACGTACAGTACATTATATAAAATATACAGTATATATATACAGTGAAAACTGCTTAGGCGACCACCTGCATTCGATGGGCACCTGTCAAAACGGGCAAAAATTTCTGGCACGGAATAGTTTATCCATAGAGTCTTCGTATAAGTTACCTGTATTAAACGACCACTTGTGTAACGCGACCGCGGGCATCGACTTTTGGTCCGAAACAACATACAACACCTGTAATAAGCGACCACTTTCGCGAATGTATCTGGTCTAAACTATTGTAAGAACCCATCTCAACAACGTTTCCACCTCCTAATATAATGAATTAGTCTAAACTCTCGTTCGAACCCATCCCGGGCACTTCTCCCACCCTTGAAATTAGGTGCAGGTGTTAATAAATTAGTCTAGCAACAAAGGAAATTCATTTCAGTTTGTTGGAAAATGTCCGAAATGCAAAGTGCTGTCGTTAGAAGATCGTATTAAAGTTATCACAACAGCAATTAGCGGCGAAGTTTAACTGTGGGAAAACAAAATTTATTTTACCCTAGACCTACAGTATTTTCCTTGGGGGTGTAAAATATTGTACACGATACAATTAATCGGCTGATCTCATCGTTTGATAAAATCTATTTTTATTTATTTATTTTGAAGCTCATATACAGTACACGTGCGATAAATAGTTTCTGTATCAACCTACCTTATTTCCACGATATTTTTAGAAAAATAATATCCAAGTAATTTTCGCAGGCAAAATATTCAAAAAACAATAAACGCATTAATGCAAAAATCAGTTTTATTTCCTTTTTCGATTCCGCGATTGTAATGAATAATGATAAAAAAATAATAAAATCGTTTTATTATTAATTAATAATTTTTCTTATTGTACTTAATTAATTAAGAAAATATTAAATATAAAAAAATACAGTATTTTTAAACTTAAAATAAGATTAAACTAACGAAAACCAAAAGCAAAGTGATGGAGAAATAGGACGCGCTTGTATTTTGACGACGAAATACACGTAACTGAGGAGCGGTTCCAAAAGAACCGAATCGAAATAATTAAGTCGGAAAAAGAAAGTGTGCATTATAATCGAGAAAATGCGAATATTGTATTAATCTTTAAATATTGGTATTAAATCTGTCTTATAAAATCACGACGACTCTTGTAAATAGGGTTATCCGATAAGAATAAAATACAATACCAATATAGCCCTATCGTTGAAAAAATTCGCTTATTTTTGCTCACCACGAGTTTTGCTTAGTAGAAATGGCTAAAGAGTGCGCAAAATACGTTACGGAAATACGTTATTACAGGACCACCTGTATTAGACGACCACCTGTCTAAAAGACCATTTTTTGAAGGAACCATGGGTGGTCGCCATAGACAGGTTTTACTGTATATTAATTTTGTAGAAAATAAAAAAAATAATTTTTAACGATACAATAGTTTTTGTTAGGCTTAACATCGACGAAAATTCAACGCAAAGCGATACGCAACGGAGAAAAATTTCTACATCGGATACGTTAAACTATTTTTCCGTACATAATCGGTTATCCGAACAACCCCAGTCCCCAATTGATTCGGATAATCTACTGTATTAGTATATCGCTATTAATCTACTTCGCGTTGAATTTTCATCGATGTTAAGTCTAACAAATTTTTTTTTTTAAAATAATAATAGTGGCTATTGTATCGCTAAAAATTATTTTTAAATTATTTTATTGCTCACAAAACAAACAACCACCCATAATTACAAAATTAAGTCTCGTTTAAATACTGGCCTTCCTTTCATGGTCGAGCCAATGTTGCCAGCTAAAACACGCAAAAATAATATTAAAGTAGCCAAGACATAGCCAAATATTGCAGCGCCACATTACTAGAGGACATTTAAAACTTGCCGACTAGAACAGTCGGTTAACCGATGTGACGGTTCATCGGGGGTCACATAATCGATGCTCTACTGTATATCTATGTACTGCATGTATACTGTAGTGAAGTCGTTAAATTTGGATCTATAGAAATTTTTCTTGCAGATGTAAGAGTATAATTTAAAAATTCAAAGGATTTGACAATGAAAAACGTTAAGAATCAAACTGCTTTATATTGATCAATATAACTTACAATATGCAAAATGCATTGTAATTTAAAAACATACTTAATAAATTATTTATCATTCATATAAATCACAAGGGAACACAGTCAGGAATGTAGAGGGTTTCGGATCCCAAGTATGTGAAGTAAGACTTTCTTCTACCGTTCAGGAATCGGAATCCAAAATTACAAGTAGATTTACAAAAGCTTAAGAAGAAAAAAATTAATAATTAATAAAAACCATATATCCTGCTATAATATCAGATGTATTTATATTATGTTTGTGTCCACTTTGGACGTTCTTGTAAACTAGTTGTTATAGTGAAGGAAGAGAAATACACCACTTCCAATTAAGATATATTTAGTGTAACGTAATCTTATATGCCACTACAATTGAGCATTTAGATCCAATGCTCCTTCTCAGCAGACGTCTGCTGTGGCATATAAGATTACGTTGCAATAAATATATTTCAATTGGAAATGATGTATTTCTCTCCCCCCAGTATAACAAGTTCTGGTTTACAGGAACGTCCACAGTGGACACAAACAATATAGGGGAGATCGGGGCAAGATCGGCATGTTAAGCTTTACTTAAATTTTGTGTAATAAATACTGCAGTAAACTGAAAAAAAAGCTTTGCATATTGTCTATTGGAATGTTACCTTACTATAGAACTGGTTAAAATCAGTTTGGAAATAAAAATAATTAAAATAATTACAAC
>NW_019385048.1:370309-381824 GCF_000671375.1 Centruroides sculpturatus
GTCCATGCCTTACGCCGCCCTTGGTCATAGAAATGATGTAATTTGAATATAAATTATTTATAAATACGTATGTCAAGTTATATTTTTATTACTACGTAAAATATATTTAAGAGTTTACGACCACTGTGCTGGGTGAGACGTTGTTGAAACAAAAAAAGTTATGCATTCCATCACGTACATAAACAGTGTCGTAATTCTCCAAGTGCAAATCAGCAAATTCGTAAAATTTTTGTTTATTTTGAACAATCCGGATAATCGAAAATCCGGATAATGGAGGTCCGGATAATGGAGGTTCTACTGTAAATTATTTATTATAAAAATGTATTTTTATTTACATCTATAGCATACTTAGTTGAAATAAATTACAATAAAGTTTTTAAATGAAATTATATTGTCAGAAAAATAAATATTTTGTTTGCTAAACTATACTTTATGATAAGAGTTCATTTTTTTGAATTAAATAAAGTAAAGAAAAAAGACAAACGTAAATAACCATTCATTCTAAATGCACTAAAATTCTTAATTAGATAAAAAGCTATAAAAGTCGAGTGTTTTGAATTGATAAAAATGTTAAAGAAAGAAAAATATATTACCTAAAAGCTACATCTTTCTAACTTGATAGGATTTTAATTGAAAAAATTCTGTTCAGTTGATAACTAATATTTAATCTTTAAAGTTTCAATTCTGATATCCTTCCTTCTTAATAATAGCATTCATTTTTGAATAGCTATTCAAATTCTTAGGAAAAGCCCAAGATTTATCTGTTCAGTTATTCTCATGGTATTCGTAAAATTATGTAAAAATACAGTATATGAAATCATTATCAACACTTTTCTGCGAATTTTCGTTAAGAAAGAGGTTTCGCCTCTATTAACTCTAAATTAAGTATGTATTTTAGTTCTCTTGTTAGAGAAAACAACGAATTCGATTTTTAGATTTGAGAATTAATGTTTTCTTAATGAGTTTTTGAATTTATATCAGAAGTTATGTTAATTTTTTTAAAGTTTCTTTTATTTAATTCAATTGAAATTTATAATCCTAAATGAATTAGAAATTTAATGTTCTCTTAAGGTCCTAATTATTATATAAAGAGTGGAATTAAAACTTTTAATATAAATATTAAATTAAATTATTCAGTTAATTTGATGATCTCAAAAGTATTTATTTGATTAATTATTTTTTGGGGATTTGAGGTATAAGCTCTCTTACTTTTTAATTTGTAAACCAAAAATTTTCGTATATTATTCTGTTCCGAATTTCAATTGTCTGGACTCGCAGTAACTAAATTAAGTATTTGTAACATTATTTATTCATACTGTAGTATATATGCATTTCAAATCACTGAATTTATCGGGAAGGATTTTTTTATAGATCTTGAAGATGATTTTCAAAGTTATCTCTGCGCACAAGTTTCAATGACATATTAAAGAGCATTATTTAAATTAATTAGTGTAAAACCATTTTCTGGATTCAAATAAATATATTTATAAATGCATAATTTGCAACAGAGTAAAAGTGATTTTATTTTATGCCATCTTAGAAATTATTTTGAAGGTCACGTAAAACGAAATCATTAAATTTACAGTTGCAATTATGCAATCCTAAATGTATATAGACCTACTTGAATTCAAAAACGCTTTTATATTAATTAAATAATGCTCTTAACTTTGTCATTTGAACTTTTACGTTACCTCTGATCATCAACTTAGAACACAAGTGACCTTGAAAATCATTTTCAAAGTCAAAAAGATCTCATCCTGTTCCCCATACATCATTAACATAATTAATGTACTGTAAATTTAAAAATTTTGGAATTAGAAGGGTGCGAGGGATTTTTACTCATGCTGTATATAATTATTTCTTAAAATAGACTAATTAATTCAAAATAATATATAACTTACAAATCTAAGAAACTGTTTTTAGCTGTTTCGAAATCAGATTTAGCTAGAATTCATTACAGAAAATGTACTTCCTATAGACCCGAAATATTTTTTTGCCTGATATTGAGATTATAATTTGATATAAATGAAAATATTTATTATTTAAAATTCAACTTCTCTTCTATATTTTAAAATAACAAGGTTTTTTCGTATATATTTTGTCATTGTAAATCTTTCCTTCCATATTAATGAATAAAAGTTAATAAATAATTAGTTTTAGAAATTTTCAATATCTTCGTAAATATAAAAGAAAACATTATCAAAAAACTATGATATAAAGTCTGGTTATTAGAAAGTGAGAAATTAAAAAAATAAATCTTTATATTTTTAATAAAACAATTAAAAAATATTTGATAGCCAATTATTAATACCTTGTCTAAATAAAATTTTTCTTATATCACGAAAGTAAATCACTCCATCATCTAAAAAAAATGACAAAATAAATAATACTGTAATTATACAAATTTTAATCATTGAAAATTTTATTATTAAACATATTATTAATAAAATTTAGGCCAATATAATTATAAAGTTATAGTTACCTTCACTAATAAAGGATGTTCTATCTATAGAATAATCTNGGACTCGCAGTAACTAAATTAAGTATTTGTAACATTATTTATTCATACTGTAGTATATATGCATTTCAAATCACTGAATTTATCGAGAAGGATCTTTTTATTGATCTTGAAGATGATTTTCAAAGTCACCTATGTTTTACCTCTGCTCACAAGTTTCAATGACATATTAAAGAGCATTATTTAATTAGTGTAAAACCATTTTCTGGATTCAAATAAATACATTTATAAATGCATAACTTGCAAAAGAGTAAAAGTGATTTTATTTTATGCCACCTTAGAAATTATTTTGAAGGTCACGTAAAACGAAATCATTAAATTTACAGTTGCAATTATGCAATCCTAAATGTATATACTTGAATTCAAAAACGCTTTTATAGTAATTAAATAATGCTCTTAACTTTGTCATTTGAACTTTTACGTTATCTCTGATCATCAACTTAGAACACAAGTGACCTTGAAAATCATTTTCAAAGTCAAAAAGATCTCATCCTGTTCCCCATACATCATTAACAAAATTAATGTACTGTAATTTTAAAAAATTTGAAATTAAAAGGGTGTGAGGAAGTTTTGACTCATGCTGTATATAATTATTTCTTTATATAGACTAATAAATTCAAAATAATTTATAACTTACAAATCTAAGAAACTGTTTTTAGCTGTTTAGAAATTAGATTTAGTTACATTTCATTACAGAAAATGTATTTCCTATAGACCCGAAATATATTTTTGTCTGATATTGAGATTATAATTTGATATAAATAAAAATATTTATTATTTAAAATTCAATTTTTCTTCTATATTTTAAAATATCAAGGTTTTTTCTCCTATATATTTATTGCCATTGTAAATCTTTCCTTCCACATTAATGAATAAAAGTTAATAAATAATTAATTTTAGAAATTCTCAATATCTTCGTAAATATAGAAGAAAAAATTATCAAAAAACTATGATATAAAGTCTAGTTATTAGAAAGTGAGAAATTAAAAAAATAAATCTTTATATTTTTAATAAAACAATTAAAAAATATATTGATAATCAATTATTAATACCTTGTCTAAGTAAAATTTTTCTTATATCACGAAAGTAAATCACTCCATCATCTAAAAAAATGACAAAATAAATTATACTGTAATTATGTATACAAATTTTAATAATTGTAAATTTTATTATTAAACACATTATTAATGAAATTCAGGCTTATATAATTATATAGTTACCTTCACTAATAAAGGATGTTTTATCTATAGAATAATCTCCAACTATTTTAATGTCTTCTCCGTTACTTTCAGTGGTTTTTTCAATGCTTACTACATTACTTTCAGTGGTTTTTCCAATGTTTTCTTCGTTACCTTCAGTGGTTTTTCCAATGTCTTCTCTGTTACTTTCAGTGGTTTTTCCAACGTCTTCTTCGTTACTTTCAGTGGTTTTTCCAATGTCTTCTTCGTTACTTTCAGTGGTTTTTCCAATGTCTTCTTCGTTACTTTCAGTGGTTTTTCCAATGTCTTCTCCATTACCTTCAGTGGTTTTTCCAATTTCTTCTTCGTTACTTTCAGTGGTTTTTCCAATGTCTTCTTTGTTAATTTCAGTGGTTTTTCTAATGTCTTCTCCGTTATCTTCAGTGGTTTTTACAATGTCTTCTCCACTACCTTCAGTAATTTTTCCAATGTCTACGCCATTACCTTCAGTGGGTTTTTTAAAGTCTTCTTCGTTACTTTTAGTGGTTTTTACAATGTCTTCTCCACTACCTTCAGTAAATTTTCCAATGTCTACATCATCACCTTCAGTGGGTTTTTTAAAGTCTTCTCCACTACTTTCAATGGTTTTTCCAATGTTTTCTTCACTGATTTTTTCACTGTAATCTCCACTACCAAAATTCCTAACAAAAATATAATAAAAGAATAATTAAAATTAAAATACAATAAATGAATAATTAAAATAAATAACGAAATACAGCTCTTACTCTAATCTGAAAGCAAGACAAACAATTAGGAATTTCAATAAAAAATAGTATAAAACAATAGTAATTTTCATCTTAATTATATGTTAACTTTTGCTGAATGATATTAAATACTAAAATGAAAACGATGGCAATAATAGAAGTTCTTGATTAATCACTAAGAAATGTTAAAATATTCAAGAATTTATTTTAAAAAAATTGCTTTGTAAGTTACTTTACAAAAACAAAAAATAAAATAAAGCTTGTTAGCATGAATAAACATTTTTAATATTTCATACTCTTCAGTACTTTTTCATTCAGATTAGTAAGCTAATTATTTTAAAATAACTTTAAATACTTTAGGGTAATTTTTTGAAATTATTTTATTAGTTTATAACGTTTCTATTATTTGTTTAATGTAATTATAATTTATTATCAATATTAATGTAATTACCAAATTCTGTGGCTTCCTTTGTTGTCTTTCTTTCTCTACAGATGGCGTTACTTCAATATATGTTGCATTATTTATTATTTATGATTATTTTTATTTATATGTTGGTTTCATTTGGCATTGATATTTTTATTTATAAGCATGATACAGTAAAAGCTCGAATGATTGCCCAGTCAAGTGTAGAAAAATTATACAATTCATTCGCTGTAACGGACTCCCGTTATTACAGAGCATTTTTTAGTTACAGACCACTGTATTTCCGTTATTACATATTTTTTAGTAGCTGTTTTATTCCTTTTATTTGTAAGAAATAAATACAAAAATAATGTAAAATAATATAAAATTTATTTTTTACATAGATTTTCACATTATGTTTAGTTTTTTTTTGTTGTTATTTTATTTTCTGATCAATTACTATTGTTCAGTTTTGGTTTCGTTTTTTTCTGCAAGCGAAAGGATAATTTGTAAAGCAAAATCGTGGATCATAAAAAAAAATGAACAACTAGATTTTTATTTTAGATTTATTAATGGATATACAGTGGGTGATCGGTTAACGAACAGTTCGGTTAACGAACAAATCAGATAACGAACACTTTCGCGACTGATTTTTATGTTCCGATAACGAACACCTCACAGAACAAACACAAAAAAAGCAACGTAAAATTATGAATATCAATTGGTCTTCCCTTGTCTTTAGGTAACAATTCGAAACTTTTTGGAGAACAGGAGACGTCGACATCAACGTTCAACCCGGCATATACCGATCGAATAGTATTCCTCCGAACTTTGAATCCCAGCCTTTAATTTTTCTGACAGAAATTTATACGAGAATTCGCGAGACTGTCGGGCGGGCACTCGTTAAGTTTCGCGTCTGTTTTTCTTTTCGAAAGGTGAGAGTATAATAGCGAAGGCAGAGAGTGGGCAGAAGATGCCTAATGTTGCTGGGCAGTATGGCGTGAACAGGTCTACAGTAGGCCGCAGTTCAATCATATTTAAGAAAAATACTGTAAAATCAAGAAGACTCAAGAAGCTAAAGGAGTAACAAAAATCATATCTGAGAAATAAAGAACATCAAAGAGTTCATAATGGATCATGAAACAAATCTGTCGACAGAAGAACGCCAAGAACTCTTGAACGAAGAACACCAAGAAACTCGGTGAGATATGTCTTCTTCTGAAAAAGAGGTTTAATGCCGATATCTGTTATTAAAGATCCTTTGAAAAAGTGTGAGGATGTCAGAACAACAGTCTTAGAATGGCATCCAAACCAGGTTGAGGCTTGGGGATTTCTACAATTGCATTGCTATTAATTATTTACGAAAAATCCTGAATAGAGAAAAGCAATCGACATTAGACAGATTCTTTAACACTTTCAAACGGAAAAAACAAGACTAATAAAAACGCAAGACTGTGTATGTATGTATTTTTATTATTACATATAAATAAACGTAGTAAGAAAGTACAGTACATATTTTTGGGGGTCTCCAGAAAGAATTAATTAAATGCCCATTAAAACCTGTGGTAAATCGATAATCGGTTAACGAACAATTCGGATAGCGAACAGTCTTGAAACGGATTATGTTCGTTAACCGATCGCCCACTGTATATAGGCCTATATATGTTTTCAGATATAACAAATTATGGTAAAAGGCTGTCAAAAGATCTTATTAAAGATGATATAATATTACAAATAATTTTAATATATTAAATTATTAATTTATAAATTATATATCAATTACAACTTACAGAATTAACACAATTTAAGAGCGAAGTGATTAAAAGCACACTGATAATTGAAAAAATCGTTGATATTTCAAATAGCCATTGTCCCCGTGGATTTATAGTTTTAACAACAGTAAGATATACGAGGATACAAATTATGAGACTACTAACAATATACATGAAAACAAATGCATTTTTACAGGCATTGTTAACTTTAGCTAAGAAGTGAGACGTTTTAACACGTTCAAATACAATACAATTGATCTCATACTCATCACTATTAATACTTGCTAAATATAATTGCTTAGAAAGAGAATCAAATCTTTTTTCCATAGTGACAATTCCTATCATCATTATCATCATCACAGAAATCGTTAAAGCTATGTCATACATGATGCAAATGTTTAAGATAACAGCACATGCGATACCTCTCAGTTTCGTAGAAGCAGCTCCGATTCCATTGCCGAAAAAATGAAATAAAGCATGTAAGCAGTATCATAACAAATAAAAAGAATAGACCAAAAGAAAGAAATAGACGTTTTTGAAAACGCATTTAACGGTTTCTTTTCATTATTTGATATTTTGAGATTAAAATGTATTTTTTTTCTTCTCAATACAGAATACGCGAAATTCGCACTAAAAGAAATTAAAAGATACAAAATCTGAACAAAATGGAGGCTGTTAAATGTGCTTATTTTCTTTTTGAGAACACATCGAAAAATTCTATTTTCATCGACAAATACACCATCAATAATAATAGAAAAATGAGTGAAAAATAATAACTGAATGAATATCGAATAAATGAACATAATTTTTTCTTGAATATGCTGACCGTAACGGAAACAGAAATAGTAGTTATGTATTTCCGACACTGTGTCTTCCTTTATTTGTTTTTTCTTCATGCACCTAGTAGTGAAGAAAAAACAAAACTGAAATGGTAGTTATTCCATGCGTCAGAAGATATGTCAAGTTACATAAGGATAGATAAATTTACTCTCGAAATTTGTTATTTCGATCATAAAATATTTTGCGCTGGTAGAATATTTTTAGTATTAATTAAATTTACAGTATTTGTTCTTTTCATTTAATCATTTTATATTTATTTACAATGTCGTTTAGAACTTTAATATTTCTAAATCCTCCTGAATAAGCTTTCAGTTAACATTTTTTAATTTTAACAAAATTTATTATGGATAATTTTATACAACATATCCATTGTGTCTGGAGAAGTAGACGAGATATAAACAGTTTAATGCATTTTCATTTTACATGCTACTTTCAAGAAACGCATTTACCGCGTTATGTAAAAACTTCCTATATAAAACTTACTTTTTAACCATTTCGTTACATCCGACAGGAATGTCCCTAGACTTAATAGAGCTGGGAAAAGGGCTGGATTAAAGCATATTTAACGTTTGAATTTTTATTTATCTATTGGATACTTTTTTGAATGAATTAGTAGCTTTAAGTTTTGTCGTTTATATTGTTTTCGTTATTTTGAACATTAAATCACGATTTCGGTTCGTTTCGTTATCGTAAAATCGATCCCTACTGTTTGTAAAGTTATTAATATGAACAACTCTGACACGTGGACATGACGTAATCTAAGGACGTGAGCTACACTAATACCTCTTATAACTTCAAGACCTCTGCACTGTGACGTCATAAGAAGTAGGCCTATTTTCACGCAGAATAAAATTTATTACATTTAATAAAATGAAAGTTTTACATGTGATTATAGAATTGATTTTTAAGCGAAATTTATTAGAATTTCAAGTTTTCTTTTCCCTTAAAAGAATAAATATATCAAACAATGCATTAGTTATAAAGCAAATTTTATTTGAAATAAATAACAATCTATAAAAATAACATTGAATCAAATATAAAAATTATCTGTGATACATAATGCATATTACATTCATGTTCGAAATTTAAGTTAATTAATTACAAATAACTAAATTATTAGATATTCTAAACTACCTTTAATTTATTTGTAAAATGTAAAATTTTTCTATGAAATACAAATTTTATATTATTTCAATCAGTTTACATAATTTTAGAATGTTTTTGTACTTTGCTATCATCATTAATTACAAAGAATTTTGCAATACAATATTTAATTTTTAATAACAGATTAAAAAAATTAGTTAATGACCGACTAGTTTCTTAAAGTTTGAAACTTTTTTCTTTCCTTGTTTTGTTGATTTATCATTTTTGTTTCTACAGTAACTTTTTAAAAAACTCACTATATTTTATAACGAAATTAGAAGTATATCCTTCTAAATATACAACAACTATCATTACTAAAGCAAATATCTTTGTCATTTAGTATGTTAAATATTTATTGCCAAGTACTTCTGATTAATTTCTTGTAAAAAATACTTTTTAGATTCAGCATATACAAATTTCCGAATTATTATATAATTATGTATAACAACATTGAGTTTGAATATAACAAACTTTTCCTGTCTAAAGTTTTTAATAAAATCATTGACATCATCTGTACATAGAAATTTAATATTATTCAAAAAAGCTTCTTTTTTGAACAATATTAAATTTGCAACACTTTGCATTCTTAATTTATTTTCCACTTCAAATAATCGTCTTACTTGTTAGAGAGATATTGTGCTGTAACCATGCTAACTACCGATATTTTCCAAACTTGTCTTCCAGTACAACAGTATGCACTTCACCAGAAAGAATATGTTGAAAGCCAAACTCCTCAATACAATATTAACTATCTCAATAATGGTATATGTAGTGTGGAATAATGCAGTGTTTCTTTATTTAGAACTCCAGTGTTGTATTTGGCTTTCTTCCAATTTTCTAACCAATATATGAAATTGTTTAATAAAATCTTTTTTCATCACTATTAGTCGTTAGTGGTTCTTGAAATTATATTTTTATGTTTACCTTTAAATATAATTTTGACCACCGAGTATATATTATTTTAAAATACTCCGATTTATGTTGATAATGTGACAATCTATGTTTTTCACCACGATGAACCACACCTTGATTAATAGAATTATATTTGAAGCATAAGTTTTACATTGGCATTCTATATTAGTTGGATACCAAGCTTTTAATGATAATCCATACGCATATTTGGCCAAATGTCCAAATCTGAAGCATATAATTTTTGAAGAGTTGTAAATGAAATAGTTCTTATTTAAGTTTTATTCCCAAAACCAATATAATTCATTAAGAGAAAAAATTAATAATTAATAAAAACCATATATCCTGCTATAATATCAGATGTATTTATATTATGTTTGTGTCCACTTTGGACGTTCTTGTAAACTAGGAGTTGTTATAGTGAGGGAAGAGAAGTACACCATTTCCAATTAAGATATATTTATTGTAACGTAATCTTATATGCCACTAAAATCGAGCATTTCGGGCCAATGTTCCTTCTCAGCAGAATCAGCTGAGGGGGGCATTGGCCCAAAATGCTCGACCACTCTGGTCTTTTGTCCCAGCTGCTTGATCTGTGCCCCTTGTTAATATATTACTGTAACGTGGGGGAAACGGGTAAAATGTATTTATCAGAGGTGGGTAATTCCGAATCGGAACCGTTTCGGACTCGGAACTATTAGAAACAGTTCCATACCGAGTGTCGAGATAGTTCCGGGTGGTACTATTAACGCGTTCTTCGTGTTTGAACTTTCATGAATACGACTTTTCGCAAAACAGTGAACTTTTTATCTAGATTTGTACTTGAACGAAATTAAAATGTTTTACAAGTTTCTAGTAATAATGATATTAGTTTAAAGTATTTTAAATTTATTAAGATATTTTTAAAAATTATATTTTTATTAGAGTTCGTATTTATGTTTTTGTTAGTAACTAGAATTTGTACAGCATTGCCCTGCCAAAAAATAAGAAGGCTAAACTTAAAATGAAAATCATTACAAATTTGGTTATTTCAGCCTACTATTATGTTTATCATGAAGTGTCAAGGAGATCGAATCAGGGGAAGAGTGTAGTGTCAGATTTTATGAAAGTTTATATAAATTCTTCAGAGTCTGAGTTTTGGAAGAATAATTTTGAGCAGATTGATCGAAAAGCTAAGACATAGAGAAAGAGAGAATCGTCTAGCTGAACGGTTCCGACGGAACAATTCCTCACTGGAATTAATTCCACCAGTTTCAGTTCCAATAGCGGAACTGATTTTTCATCTATAATATTAGGCTAATCCCACCCGCTTCTCCTCGAGAAGTCTGACATTACCGTCTTTAAGGTGTCAGTTGTTTTCATTTTTTTAGATACGAAATTTACATAATTAATATTGTTTTGCTTCCCCTTAAGCATTTTCTTATATATCAATATACAGTAAAACCTCGATATAACGGACCACCACGGGACCGAAGAAATTAGTTCGTTATAATGAAAATCCTTTTTATCATGATTACACTTTATCGCGGATTCATCCGTTACATCGAAAAGTCCATTACATCAAAATAGAATCGCGTTAGAATAGATCTCAATAACGAGCTGGAAAAAATATCTGCAGTTCGTGGATATTTTTTCCAGGTCCACATGCCAAATCAGTCTACTTTTACTTCATTTCAATGGATCTGTTAACGATATACAGTAGAGCGTCGTTTATCCGAAACCTGGTTATCCGAAACGTCCGTTATCCGAAAGCATTCCAGTCAGAGAATTTAAATTTTTGCTAGTGCTGTAGCGCTGCAATCTTCGGCTATTTCTCGGGCTACTCAAATATTTTACGTTTTTGATACTAAATTAACATCTGAAGTATAATTTTTTATTGTTTTTATATTTTTCAATATATTTATTTTGTTTGTACAAAATAAAAAAATAATTTTTAACGATACAATAGTCTTCGTTAGGCTTAACATCGACGAAAATTCAACGCGAAG
>NW_019385048.1:383236-414545 GCF_000671375.1 Centruroides sculpturatus
ACTGTTGCCCCTATACCAGGGGCAACTTTAATAAAAATAATTAAAATAATTACAACTTTACAAAAAGAGAGAAGTTGCCGATCTTGCCCCTATACCCGGGGCAACTTCGTCAATTTCTCTCTTCTTGTAAAGTTGTAATTATTTTAATTATTTTTATTTCCAAACTGATTTTAACCAGTTCTATAGTAAGGTAACATTCCAATAGACAATATGCAAAGCTTTTTTTTTTCAGTTTACAGCAGTATTTATTACACAAAATTTAAGTAAAGCTTAACATGCCGATCTTGCCCCGATCTCCCCTATATGAAGACTAAACTTACCTGAATAGGAATTTGTTTATTTGCAATGAAGAAATCACCGCAATTGAATCCGATAGCATTTTCTCGAAAGAATTTCATGAAACATATAAGCTAAATTAGAAAAGTAGTTTTGAACATTCTGCTATAAATTTATGTATAATAACATATAAAGAAACAAACCTTAATTCTATATATTATGCGTGAAGAACCTATATTAAATTTTCGAACTTCTTGAAAATTATCGTATATCTGAAAGTATTGTAAAATGATACATGTATTTTCTCATATATAATAAAGTATTATAAAAATATGTTATTAAGTCATGTTATTACGAATAATTTTAATATATCAAATAATTAATACTTAATTTATAAATTATATATCAATTACAACTTACAGAATTAAAATAATTTGAGAGCGAAGAAGTGATTAAAAGCACACTGAGAATTGAAAAAATCGTTGCTATATCAAATAACCATTGTCCCTGTGGATTTACAGTTTTAAAAACAGTAATATATACGAGGATACAAATTATGAGACTACCAACACTATACATGAAAACAAATGCATCTTTACAGGCATTGTTAACTTTAGCTAAGAATTGAGATGTTTCAACATGCTCAGATACAATACAATTGATCTCATACTCGTCACTATTAATACTTGCTAAATATAATTGCTTAGAAAGAGTATCGAATTTTTTTTCCATAGTGACAATTCCTATAAACATTATCATCATTATAGAGATCGTTAAAGCTATCTCATATATGATGCAAATGTTTAAGATAACAGCACATGCGATACCTCTCAGTTTTGTAGAAGCAGCTTCGATTCCATTACCGAAGAAAAATGAAATAAAGCATGTAAGCAGTATCATAACAAATAAAAAAGTTAGACCAAAAGAAAGAAGTAGACGTTTTTGAAAACGCTCTAACGGTTTCTTTTCATTATTTGATATTTTGAGATTAAAATGTATTTCTTTTCTTCTCAATACAGAATACGCTAAATTCGCACTAAAAGAAAATAAAAGATACAAAATCTGAACAAAAGGGAGGTTGTTACCAGTACTTATTTTCTTTTTGGGAACACATCGAAAAATTCTTCTATTTTCATCGACAAATACACCATCAATAATAATACAAAAATGAGTGAAAAATAATAACTGAATGAATATCGAATAAATGAACATAATTTTTTTCTTGAATTTGCTTACGGAATGACATTTACACGGATAAACCACTATTCCACTTAATATGTCTATAAAGGCAAAAGTTGGTTTAAAGAAACAATAGAAACATTTGTATTCCATCTTATGGATAAAATAGTCACTTTTCTAGTTTTATGAGTATAATAAATGTTTGTGAATCATCTACATTCTTCAGAAATGGTAGTTATTCTGTGCGTCAGAATACATGTCAAGTTACATAAGGAAAGATAAATTTACTCTCAAAATTTGTTATTTCGATCATAAAATATTTTGCGATCGTAGAATATTTTTAATATTATTTATAGTTATTTGTCTTTTTCATTTAATCATTTTATATTTATTTACAATGGCGTTTAGAACGTTAATATTTAACTAACCATTTGGTTACATCCGACAGGAATGTCCCTAGACTTAATAGGGCTGGGAAAAGGGCTGGATTAAAGCATATTTAACGTTTGTATTTTTATTTATCTATTGGATACTTTTTTAAATGAATTAGTAGCTTTAAGTTTTGTCGTTTATATTGTTTTCGTTATTTTGAACATTAATTCACTATTTCGGTTCGTTTCGTTATCGTAAAATCGATCCCTACTGTTTGTAAAGCTATTACAGTAATATGAATAACTCTGGCACGTAGACATGACGTAATCTAAGGACGCGAGCTACACTAATACCTCCTATAACTTGAAGACCTCTGCACTATGACGTCATAAGTAGGCCTATTTTCACGCAGAATATAATTTATTACATTTAATAAAATTAAAGTTTACATGTGATTATAGAATAGATTTTTAAGCGAAATTTATTAGAATTTCAAGTTTTCTTTCCCCCTGAAAGAATAAATATATCAAACAATGCATTAGTTATAACGCAAATTTTATTTGAAATAAATAACAATCTATCAATATAAAAATAACATTGAATCAAATATAAAAATTATCTGTGATACATAATGCATATTACATTCATGTTCGAAATTTAAGTTAATTAATTACAAATAACTAAATTATTAGATATTCTAAACTACCTTTAATTTATTTGTAAAATGTAAAATTTTTCTATGAAATACAAATTTTATATTATTTCAATCAGTTTACATAATTTTAGAATGTTTTTGTACTTTGCTATCATCATTAATTACAAAGAATTTTGCAATACAATATTTAATTTTTANATAATTGTCTTACTTGTTAGAGAGATATTGTGCTGTAACCATGCTAACTACCGATATTTTCCAAACATGTCTTCCAGTACAACAGTCTTCACTTCACCAGAAAGAATATGTTGAAAGTCAAACTTCTCAATACAATATTAACTATCTCAATAATGGTATATGCAGTGTGGAATAATGCAGTGTTTCTTTACTTAGAACTCCAGTGTTGTGTTTGGCTTTCTTCCAATTTTCTAACCAATATATAAAATTGTTTAATAAAAAACTTTTTTCATCACTATTAGTCGTTAGTGGTTCTTGAAATTATATTTTTATGTTTACCTTTAAATATAATTTTGACCACCGAGTATATATTATTTTAAAATACTCCGATTTATATTGATAATGTGACAATCTATGTTTTTCACCACGATGAACCACACCTTGATTAATAGAATTATATTTGAAGCATAAGTTTTACATTGGCATTCTATATTAGTTGGATACCAAGCTTTTAATGATAATCCATACGCATATTTGGCCAAATGTCCAAATCTGAAGCATATAATTTTTGAAGAGTTGTAAATGAAATAGTTCTTATTTAAGTTTTATTCCCAAAACCAATATAATTCATTAAGAGAAAAAATTAATAATTAATAAAAACCATATATCCTGCTATAATATCAGATGTATTTATATTATGTTTGTGTCCACTTTGGACGTTCTTGTAAACTAGGAGTTGTTATAGTGAGGGAAGAGAAGTACACCATTTCCAATTAAGATATATTTATTGTAACGTAATCTTATATGCCACTAAAATCGAGCATTTCGGGCCAATGTTCCTTCTCAGCAGAATCAGCTGAGGGGGGCATTGGCCCAAAATGCTCGACCACTCTGGTCTTTTGTCCCAGCTGCTTGATCTGTGCCCCTTGTTAATATATTACTGTAACGTGGGGGAAACGGGTAAAATGTATTTATCAGAGGTGGGTAATTCCGAATCGGAACCGTTTCGGACTCGGAACTATTAGAAACAGTTCCATACCGAGTGTCGAGATAGTTCCGGGTGGTACTATTAACGCGTTCTTCGTGTTTGAACTTTCATGAATACGACTTTTCGCAAAACAGTGAACTTTTTATCTAGATTTGTACTTGAACGAAATTAAAATGTTTTACAAGTTTCTAGTAATAATGATATTAGTTTAAAGTATTTTAAATTTATTAAGATATTTTTAAAAATTATATTTTTATTAGAGTTCGTATTTATGTTTTTGTTAGTAACTAGAATTTGTACAGCATTGCCCTGCCAAAAAATAAGAAGGCTAAACTTAAAATGAAAATCATTACAAATTTGGTTATTTCAGCCTACTATTATGTTTATCATGAAGTGTCAAGGAGATCGAATCAGGGGAAGAGTGTAGTGTCAGATTTTATGAAAGTTTATATAAATTCTTCAGAGTCTGAGTTTTGGAAGAATAATTTTGAGCAGATTGATCGAAAAGCTAAGACATAGAGAAAGAGAGAATCGTCTAGCTGAACGGTTCCGACGGAACAATTCCTCACTGGAATTAATTCCACCAGTTTCAGTTCCAATAGCGGAACTGATTTTTCATCTATAATATTAGGCTAATCCCACCCGCTTCTCCTCGAGAAGTCTGACATTACCGTCTTTAAGGTGTCAGTTGTTTTCATTTTTTTAGATACGAAATTTACATAATTAATATTGTTTTGCTTCCCCTTAAGCATTTTCTTATATATCAATATACAGTAAAACCTCGATATAACGGACCACCACGGGACCGAAGAAATTAGTTCGTTATAATGAAAATCCTTTTTATCATGATTACACTTTATCGCGGATTCATCCGTTACATCGAAAAGTCCATTACATCAAAATAGAATCGCGTTAGAATAGATCTCAATAACGAGCTGGAAAAAATATCTGCAGTTCGTGGATATTTTTTCCAGGTCCACATGCCAAATCAGTCTACTTTTACTTCATTTCAATGGATCTGTTAACGATATACAGTAGAGCGTCGTTTATCCGAAACCTGGTTATCCGAAACGTCCGTTATCCGAAAGCATTCCAGTCAGAGAATTTAAATTTTTGCTAGTGCTGTAGCGCTGCAATCTTCGGCTATTTCTCGGGCTACTCAAATATTTTACGTTTTTGATACTAAATTAACATCTGAAGTATAATTTTTTATTGTTTTTATATTTTTCAATATATTTATTTTGTTTGTACAAAATAAAAAAATAATTTTTAACGATACAATAGTCTTCGTTAGGATTAACATCGACGAAAATTCAACGCGAAGCGACACGCAACGGAGAGAAATTTCAACATGGGATAAATTAATATATTTTTTCGTACATGATTCGTTATCCGAAAAATAAGTTATCCGAACCACCCCAGTTCCCAATTGATTCGGATAAACGACGCTCTACTGTAATGGGATTCTACTGAATATGGTAATATCGACTTGTCCATTACTGTACAAATTACATAGTGGACGAAATTTCAGTTGGAAAGTATATAAGCCAGATTTTTATTAAACTATTAAAAACTATATATATATACAGTGGGTGATCAGTTAACGAACATAAACCGTTCCAAAACTTTGTTCGCTATCCGAATTGTTCGTTAACCGATTATCGATTTACCATAGGTTTTAATGGGAATTTAATTAATACGTTCTGGAGATCCCCAAAAATATATGCTTTCTTACTACGTTTATTTATATGTAATAATAAAAATACATACATACACAGTCTTGCGTTTTTATTTGTCTTGTTTTTTCCGTTTGAAAGTGTTAAAGAATCTGTCTAATGTCGATTGCTTTTATCTCTTCTTCGGGATTTTTCAGAAGTAATTAATAGCAATGCAATTGTAGAAATCCCCAAGCCTCAACTTGGTTTGGATGCAATTCTAAGACCGTTGTTCTGACATCCTCACACTTTTTCAAAGGATCTTTAATAACAGATATCGGCATTAAACCTCTTTTTCAGAAGAAGACATATCTCACCGAGTTTCTTGGTGTTCTTCGTTCAAGAGTTCTTGGCGTTCTTCTGTCGACAGATTTGTTTCATGTTCCATTATGAACTTTTCGATGTTCTTTATTTCTCAGATGTGATTTTTGTTACTCTTTTAGCTGCTTGAGTCTTCTTGATTATACACTATTTATTTTAAATATGATTGAACTGAGGCTTATTGTAGACCTGTTCACGCCATACTGCCCAGCAACATTAGGCATCTTCTGCCCTCTCTCTACCTTTGCTATTATACTCTCACCTTTCGATAAGAAAAACAGACGCAAAACTTAACGGGTGCCTACCCGACAGTCTCGCGAATACATAAAATAATTGTTTTGTCAGAAAAACAAAAGGCTGGAATTAGAAGGGAGAGTTTCAAAGTTCGGAGGAATACTATTCGATCGGTATATACCGGCTTGAGCGTCGATGTCGACTTCTTCCACAAACCGAAAAGTTTTGAATTGTTGCCCGAAGACAAGGGAAGGCCAATCGGTATTCATAATTTTACGTTGCTTTTTTTTGTGTTTGTTCTGTGGGGTGTTCGTTGTCTGAACATAAAAATCTTTCGCAAAAGTGTTCGTCATCCGATTTGTTCGTTATCCGATCTGTCGTTAACCGATCACCCACTGTATATCTTTTTACAATGCTTTCAGAAACTGTATATGATAATTTTCAAGAAGTTCGAAAGTTTAATATAGGTTCTTCACGTGTAATATATAGAATTAAGGTTTGTTTTTTATATGTTCTTATACATAAATTTATAGCAGAATGTTCAAAACTACTTTTCTAATTTAGCTTATATGTTTCATGAAATTTTTTCGAGAAAATGCTATCGGATTCAATTGCGGTGATTTCTTTATTGTAAATAAACAAATTCCTATTCCTATATGAATAGGTAATTTTTTTTAGTCTTCATATAATAATATTTCTGTGTACGAGGTTCATTAAAACAAATTATCATTTGTCAAATATTTATTAATTTAATTAATGGGAAAAAAAGATTTAAAACGTTTGAAATGTGAAATTTGTTTCATTATTTTAAATGTAACAATCCAAATTTTATTATTTTACATTGCAATATTGTCCTTTGTTTTATTTCTATTTTCAGATGGTTCATGCTATCTATAGCACTTTCAACACTTTAAAGCAGTGTTTCCCAATGTGGGGCCCACTCCCCACAAGGGGGCAATTGGATTGTTAAGGGGGCAATTCAAAAGTGGACTCATCCAGAGTTTAAGTTAATCGTATAGCCACTGTATATTTTAGGGGGCATACGAATTTTAGAAAGGCTTAGGTGGGGCATAGTACAAAAAAGGTTGGGAAACACTGCTTTAAAGGGAATTCGCGACATTAGGAATGATAGAGGTGAAGGTGGTATTATGGAACTCCAATTACATTATAGTGAAGTGTAAACAAGGTATCATAACTACACCCACATTTTTTGTGTCTGTACTGGTAACTATTAAACTAAATGTTCCTAATTGGATTTTTCGCTAGTGTAATTATAAGTATGGTTTTTGAAGGCTTTTATACAAAAAATCAGAAAGTAGGCTTAGAGAAAATCGGGTGGTAATATGGAACCTTACTGTATGTTTTGAAAAAATGCTTTATTGTATCCAAAAACGCTTTATTGTATCCAAAAACAAATAGGAAAGTACAAAGAATGTTAAATAATTACAAAATTATTATATTTTATCGAAAAAATGCTTTTATAATAGAAAAATATGATCTCCATCAACAATATATATTCCAGCAGCTCTTTTTCGATATTCTCAGGAAGAATTGACTTTCTACCTAGTGTCTTTTTTACAAATTGCTATACTATACTAGTTGAAAGAAGGGGCTACCTCCTGGTTCCACTCAAAGGTACAACTAGGAGGTTGTAAAGATGGTGAAAGAAGAGGAAGAGAGAAGAAGACAAGTAATGAAAAGGAGGGCAAGGTGATGATAGGATCATAGGACACTGCATCGGTAGTTTATTAAATACAAAACAAATTTCTCCGGACAAATGGCTGCTTGCAAAGAGAGAGTTTGGAAGAGTTGGGTTCCCAGAAGAGTTGGGTTCCATATCAAAAGCACCAATGGGGTCCATATTTCACGCATCGCCATCTTGAATTAACTTGTGAATTAACCTGTCAAGACCAAACTTTAAAAAACGTGAACATCACACAGATTAATATGTACCCCTAAGTCTCTGGAATCCTAAGTGTCTGTCCCAATACATGCACCAGTGAATTTGAAACTACACGATTCATATTTTAGAAATAATTAAATTCACTTATCATTAAAAACTTTCGAATTTCGAAAAACACAAATATGCCAATTCACTGCGGACAACCGTTTAACTCAGTGTTTCTCAACCTCTAATGAATCGTCGCCCCCTTCAACGTAGTATCGCCCCCTTCACTTCAAAATTTCCATGCCGAGGGCTAAATTCGTACTGCATTGAATAGACTAGTGACTAGTATAATGTTATTTTTTAATTATTGTACGATATAACGAATAAAATATCTAATTATTCTTAATATAATGTTTTACTGTATTGCCCAGGAAATTGTTTTTTGCCCCCTAAAATATAAATTGTTACTAATCGCCCCCTCAACAAGGAAAAACGCCCACATGGGGGCGATATCGCCCCCTTGAGAAACACTGGTTTAACTGAAGTGAAACGGATTTTCCCCTTGCTAAGGATGTCTGCCTAGTGCAGTTCAACCACTATTCGCTACAGTTCACCTTTATTATCTGTTTGAAATGGAGGGGTTCCATAATACCACCTTTTCCTCCACTGTTAAAGCCTGTTATACACGTTACGGAAATCCTTTGAGGATTAACCGTGATTTTCTTTCTATCTATCCACCTTTAAATAAAAATAATTCTTTATACGTTGGGAAATATTTTAATAAGTTTTGTAAATTACTATGTTCGATCCAGCCACTTATATCCGAATATTTTTCGTCTGTTAAGTACATCCTTTGAGGATTTCCGTAACGTGTATAACAGCCTTTATAAGCTGCAACCACACATTCAATGTTTACTTACAACGCGATTTAAAATTCGATTCCTAAATTGAATTTTGAATAAAATTAATAATATATTTAAGCAATTCATAAAGATTTAACACGTTAAAATAATAAAAACTTAAGATGGCGAACATATAAAGTATCAACCTCCTGGTATTTTACAATAAAATTTTTAAAACAGTCCAAACTTTGTTGATTTGTTAAAAAATTACAATGTAGACAATCGTTTTTTTTAAATAATATATTGTATTTAACATATGAGTACTTGAAAGTGAAGTTAGACCCAGTGCCGATTTCGTCTAGATGTAGACTCATTCTATAGGCCTATATCGTGTATAAAGTCGATCATTAGTATTTATCTTATGCTAATTACGCGTATTCTTTATAACCTTGTCTTTTTCGCTATTATTAAACGTTTCTATACAATAAAACAATCCCAAAATTTTTTATTGTAGCAGTTACACAGATAATAATTGAAAGATTTATCAGTGAGATTTCATTGTATATAATGATAATGGAAATAAAACGGTGCGTATAAAAAAAGCGTACTCAAACGAAGAATTCGATGGAAACCTTTGGTTACTGATCAGGCATACAAGATCAGTGTCATAACTAGGCAGGTGCAGCGGTTACACAGGCACAAGGTCCAGGACGAAGGGGGCTTTGAAATAGGATATCAAAAAAGTTATCAGTATTACATTTTTTAACAATCGTTAAATTTTTGTAAAGATTTTGGTTAAAGTTAAAAAATAACAAATCGTTTTAATCAAATTTGTTTTTCTAGATTTTTCCAAAAAAGGGAAAGCCAGAAATAAAACATTGCACAGGGCATATGTAAAGCTAGATAAGGCACTGATAAGAATGTCTCGATTTAGACTATTTCAGGTAACCAAGTTTAAAGGTATAAACTGTAAGTACAAGAAAGGAAAGGTACTAGATGTGATAAATGGAGAAAAGCCTAAGCCCTCAAAAAAAGAATCGAAAATGGGTGTACTGTACTGTACGTCAGAAATGAATAGAAACACATGAACTTATCTTTCGCAACTTGTTAACTGGTCCATTGATAGGTGGTTGAACACATCTTCGATGTTTACGTAGATATTCTCCCATAAAACACATCTGAACATTGAACATAATTAGAAATGTAGCATTTTTTTAAAATTCGTAATAATTTTGTTGCAAATATAATCAAGGCATATACAATTGACTTTATTTGCCATGGGAAAAAGTTAACTGCCATATGTAGAAACCGGCTAATGTCAGTGTCGATGTTAAATAAGATAAAATTATTGAAGTTCGTTTGTACTTACCTCAAACTTACAAATAATTTCATGGCAAATGCGTCTTACTTATCGAGAAACAACGAATAATCTAATAGCTCAATTGATTAATAATTGAATAGATGGAGCATAAAGGCATTACAATTAAGTCAATGAATTGCATTTAATACCAAACAAGACAGAATTCAATTCTTAAAAAGTCTAGTAAAGTGAATAAAAAATATATTGAACGTTATTATTATTTTAATAAGCCTGATCATAATCTATCTTCCAATGTAGCTGTAAAAAACAAAAACGAAAACAATAATGAACAGAAATAAGCATAAAGCTTAACAGGCTCAAGAAAATAAACGACATTAATTCTCCATGTTTACATCTACCAAATTTACGATGTAATTAAAATATCGAATAACGAGTTGGATAAGTTTCCCGCCTATTATGACTTATTTTAAAATAACTTTTATAGAGGAGAAGGTGGTATTATGGAACCCCAATTACATTTTAGTGAATTGTAAACAAGGTATCATAACTATATTCATATTTTTTGTGCGAAAAGTACTGGTAACTAGTAATCTAAATGTTAATAATTGGATTTTTTGCTAGTGTAATTATAAGTATGGTTTTTGAAGGCTTTTGTACAAAAAGTCCGAAAGTAGGCTTAGAGAAAATCGGGTGGTAATATGGAACCTTACTGTATATTTTCAAAAAAATGCTTTAATGTAGCCAAAAACAAATAGGAAAGGACAAAAAATGTTAAATAATTACAAAATTATTTACTCCAATGTATTTTATCGCAAAAATGCTTTTATAATAGAAAAATATGACCTCCATCAACAATATATATTCCAGCAGCTCTTTTTCGATATTTTCAGACTTTCTACCTAGTGTCTTTTTCCCAAATTGCTCCGGACGAATGTCTGCTTGCAAAGAGAGAGTTCGGAGGAGTTGAGTTCCATATTACTGTAAAAGCACCAAAGGGGTCCGTATTTCACGCATCGCCATCTCGAATTAACTTATGTCTGTCAAGACCAAAATTTAAAAAATGTGAACATCACACAGATTAATATGTACCCCTAAGTCTCTGGAACGAAATACGTGCACCAGTGAACCTACAACTACACGATTTATATTTTAAAAATAATTAAATTCACTTAGCATTCAAAACTTGCGAATTTTGAAAAAAACAAATTTGCCGATTAAATGCGGACAACCGTTTAACTGAAGTAAAACGGGTTTTTCCCTTGCTATGGATGTCTGCCTAGTTCAGTTCAGCCACATTCCGCTACAGTTTGCCTTTATTATCAGTTCGAAATGGGGTGGTTCCATAATACCCGCAGTGTTCCATAATACCACCTTCTCCTCTACTGTATCATTAAGCAAAATAAATAAAATGTGTGGCGCCATCTGTTAACAGATTTTCTTCTTAAAAGTTTCTACACTTTTAATTACTATAAAATGGCAAAAGGCTTAATTTTGAGCTACGGATAAATTTCATGAAAAAGTATAAACGTTACTAACGAATAAAATCTTCATTAAGTCCTACCCCTCTCGAGATATAACACAGGACTCCTCTCTATCTCCGCACTCCCTGGACCTTTCGCGACTAAAATGTAATGGCATCAGTGCTCCTCATATGCAAGCCGCCATGCCAAATTTCGATTCCAAAAATGCAGTGTGCCTAAACCACTATACTAAATCTCAGAGGAACTAAATTGAATTTCTCTGCAGTACGTAGCAACCAGTGGCAACAATCGAAAATAGCCAAAAATTTGCTGTACTGATGACTTTTTTATAGAACACCAAATTTTAAATGAGCTCACTGTATTTTAATGAAACAAAATCGTCGATCGACAGGTTTCTGCTAGTTATTATCAATTTTTTCCGCAAAATTTTAAATTAAAATATTTTCTGTTTTCATTAATTATATTTGTATAATCTGCATATCAAACATTCTAATAAGTATAAATAAAATATAAAGTCAATATTATTTATAAATTTGTTTTGTTCGTTTTAAACTTAAAAACTAAAGCCTCGCATAGCGTTCCGAAACTCCTCGAGTTTTCCTAGTATTTATAAACCTAAACTATCTTTAAATTAATAATAATGATGATATATATTGGCATAACTATAGAACTTTCGTGTCAAGGGATGATAAATTAAATGCATAAAATACAATAAATGCTTCATATTCTCAAAATTTTCGGTGAAATTTTATAAAATATATGAAATACATTAACAAAGTATAAATATTAAATTGTTTGGCATTATGGAATGTAATGTAATAGTAAAACACAAATCATTATAACAGATTATCTATAGATAACTAAGAAATACAGATGTATCAATAAAGAACTTAACCCAAATAAATTCTACAGATTATCTGCAGACAAACAAATTCCAGAAACATACTAAAGTATCTACTTCAGATTATCTACAAGTGATTTAAAAAAATTGTGATACTCTGCAGATTTTTCTGCACGTTATTTTTGGTAGAATATTATTGTAGCATGAATGTTACTCTATTAAAAATATTTTTAATCATTTGTTAATAGTAAATGCTTTTAAAGGATGAGTTGATGTAATTTGCAAGAAATGACATTTAATAAAAACAAATGACATTTACTTTTTCAACAAAGCCCTTACCTAGTGAAAATGATTTGAATTGTCATCAAATGGTTTTAAAATATTTTTCAAAGTTAAAAAGTCTAAATGCATGATATCAGTTGATATGAAGTGATATAACTTGGTTGATATCATGTGAGATCTGTAGTAAATTGATATTACTTCATATATTATAGTAATTGACATAAAATGTTAATTTTTAATAGTATACGTTTGAAAGAATTTTATTAGCGAGGTTGAGGCCGAAGTTTTAAACGCGAAAACGTTTACGTCGGACGTTCAGCGCTGCTTTTCTGTAAGCCTAGTTGACAATTGACAATGGTGTTTGGAATGTCGAGCATGATTCCACTGACTATCCAAACGCGATTGTCAAACTTCTACGCTTACAGGAAAGCGGCGCTGAACGTTGGATGTACACGTTTTTGCGTTTAAAACTTTGGTTTCAACCTCTCTACTAATTCATATAAATAGTAATTTCATCAACTGATATCAATTTATACTATTTCACGTGACTTGAAACTATCAGAAATGAGATACAATGGGTAATCGATTAACGAACATAATCCACGCCAAGACTTTGTTCGCTATCCGAATTGTTCGTTAACCGATTATCGATTTACCATAGGTTTTAATGGGATTTTAATTTTTGGGGGGTTCTGGAGACCCTCCAAAAATATGTACAGTAGAGCGTCGTTTATCCGAATCAATTGGGGACTGAGGTTGTTCAAATAACTTATTTTTTGGATAATCGATTATATACGAAAAAATATATTAACCTATCTCATGTCGAAATTTTTCTCCGTTGCGTGTCGCTTTGCGTTGAATTTTCGTCGATGTTAAGACTAGCGTAAACGTTTTAAAATAATAATCGTGGCTATTGTATCGTTAAAAATTATTTCTTTATTTTGTACAAACAAAATAAATATATTGAAAAATACAAAAACAATAAAAAATTATACTTCAGAAGTTAACTTAGTATCAAAAACGTAAAATATTTGTACAAACATCTCCAACCCGATATATAGCTACAACCAACAGACTGCCGAAAATCTATCAGGCTAGTTTTATGCTAATTATTAAATAAATTACGTAATCAATTTGGTACTAGAGGTAAGCGTTAGGCGCCATCTCTTATTAATATTAATAATTATAAATAATTTTTAATTAATTTAAATAATTTGGAACCGCTGGGAGCCTTATGGGAAGTAGGACGTGGGCACTGAATGTGTCCCCAGCCGGCGTTGTAATAACCGTCGATGGTTAAGTAGTTAGATTATATACGCTGGAAGAGGAGATCGGATCGGAGGTCCGGGTAGCGTAACTGGCAACGCATCTGCACGGTAAGCAGGAGTTGTGGGTTCGAGTCCCGCTCCTGGCCGATTTTTTCTCCCAGCGGTTCCAAATTATTTAAATTAATTAAAAATTATTTATAATTATTAATATTAATAAGAGATGGCGCCTAACGCTTACCTCTAGTACCAAATTGATTACGTAATTTATTTAATAATTAGCATAAAACTAGCCCGATAGATTTTCGGCAGTCTGTTGGTTGTAAAATATTTGTGTAGTCCAAGACATAGCCAAAGATTGCAGCGCCACAGCACTAGCAAAAATTTAAATTTCCAACTGGAATTCTTTCGGATAACTGACGTTTCGGATAACCGACTTTCGGATAAACGACATTCTACTGTACTTTCTTACTACGTTTATTTATATGTAATAATAAAAATACATACATACGCAGTCTCGCATTTTTATTAGTCTTGTTTTTTCCGTTTGAAAGTGTTAAAGAATCTGTCTAATGTCGATTGCTTTTATCTCTTCTTCAGGATTTTTCAGAAGTAATTAATAGCAATGCAATTGTAGAAATCCCCAAGCCTCAACTTGGTTTGGATGCAATTCTAAGACCGTTGTTCTGACATCCTCACACTTTTTCAAAGGATCTTTAATAACAGATATCGGCATTAAACCTCTTTTTCAGAAGAAGACATATTTCACCGAGTTTCTTGGTGTTCTTCGTTCAAGAGTTCTTGGCGTTCTTCTGTCGACAGATTTGTTTCATGTTCTATTATGAACTTTTCGATGTTCTTTATTTCTCAGATATGATTTTTGTTACTCTTTTAGCTGCATGAGTCTTCTTGATTATACAGTATTTTTCTTAAATATGATTGAACTGAGGCTTATTGTAGACCTGTTCACGCCATACTGCCCAGCAACATTAGGCATCTTCTGCCCACTCTCTACTTTTGCTATTATACTCTCACCTTTCGAAAAGAAAAACAGACGCGAAACTTAACGAGTGCCCGCCCGACAGTCTCACGAATACATAAAAGAATTGTTTTGTCAAAAAAATAAAAGCCTGGGATTCAAAGTTCGGAGGAATACTATTCGATCAGTATATATCGGGTTGAACGTTGATGTCGACTTCTCCCACACTCCGAAAAGTTTCGAATTGTTGCCCGAAGATAAGGGAAGGCCAATTGGTATTCATAATTTTACGTTGCTTTTTTTGTGTTTGTTCTGTGGGGTATTCGTTATCTGAATATAAAAATCAGTCGCGAAAGTGTTCGTTATCCGATGTGTTCGTTAACTGATCACTAGACAGCGGATTTTAGGCAAATGCCTATTTTTTTCTTTGGCATATACATGGCTAAGATTTTGTATGAACACTTTTCATGAACATTTAGACCGAAACAATGGTATTTTATAATGCCTAAAAATGCTTATTTTGACGTTGCTGTCTATTTTGCCTAAAACATAAAGTTTAGTCTGTTTTCATATTTTTAAAAAGTTTTTATTAATTTTTCGTTTCATTTTACGCAAAGGTTTACTTCAATTCTTAAATTAAACTGCTTAAGTTTTATTTCTTTTTCCTGAAAATGCAATCAGACAGATTTATTTTTTTATTATTATTGATTACTTATATTTGAGTCGCAGTGCATGCATATATCAAGCAGAAAAAATTAGAATGCAATAATAACGAGAAATAAATTACACCCCTTGATGCAATTTTATAGTAATAAAATTAAAACTATATGAAATATTTTAAAATAAATACTTTTATAAAATAAATATAGCGTTAGAGATGCTTTATTTGTCATTTTTAGACAGCGGATTTTAGGCAAATGTCTATTTTTCCCTTAGCATATACATGGCTAAGATTTTCTACTAACTACTACAGTGAACATTTCTTCGATATCAAAAAACTTATGGCCACTTTAGCGGACTATGCAGTTTGTGTAACCAAATCCAAGAAAATTTTGAATGATATTTATGTTCAGAAGAAGTTGATGTACATCAAGTGTTATTTCACATTCATTACAGATACTATTACTGCTTTTGAAAGTACTGGAAAACCTATATATAGACATATTGATCTTCTCAACAGAGCTGAGCAGAAACTTTGTGATGCACCAGGCACTGCTGCAAAAAAAGTGAAATAAGAGTTGAAAGCAGTGCTTCAAAAAGACTTGGATTAAAATGCTTGTTTATTGTGGCTGATATTTTGGCAGGAAAGAGCAAAACTGAAAATGAATTTCCAGTTCATCTTCTTCCATAATTGAAATATTGTCCGTTATCTTCAGTAGATGTGAAACACATCTACTGAAGATAACGAATTATATGTTCTTTTTCTCCATATAAGTTAATTCTCAGTGACAAACGTTGCAACTTTTCTATTAAAAATTTGGAAAATAATGCTTGTAATATATTATGAAGCTAACTATGGGAAACAGAGTGAATAAAAAATGTAAAGATAATTGTTTGTCTACCTTTGTGTTTGCATCATTCTGAATACGTGCATTTTTGTTTGGAATACATATGTTAAATAAAAAAATTTATCGTCCTGACAAGTACGATAAATTTGTTCATTGTGCAAATTTTGATCGCCTATTTTTTGTTTATAAAGCCTAAACGACGCAATTTAAGAGCTTATTTTAAGCGCTTAAAACGCCACTTTTAAGGGCTTATATGTCTGCTGTCTACTGATCACCCACTGTAAAGTGTATCGTTAAGGATGATGAAATGGTATTTTTGATATAGTAAAGCCAGTATTTTCTTACTATTAAAACCCCGTAAATGTATTTTGTTTACTTGAAGAAGGTTAAATAACAGCATCTACTATCTTTTTATCAGTTGATACATTTCCAGACTGCATTTTTATACCAGCAAAACATTTTAAAATTATTAACATTTTGTCATATCTGATAAATATTCTTTAATTTAAACAGATATTTTTTCAGAATAAGAAATACAAAATACAAATACGAAAACCGAAAATTTAGTGTAATGTAGTCATTAAATATTAAATGAATTTTGTCGAAAAAAAAAAGATTTAAACTGTTTATTGAATATTAAATGTGCATGTTTTTAAAAAAATTTAAATTTATTGCAAATTATTTCCTATTCATAAAAAGTCGCGATATCGATATGAATATTGACTATAAATTTTCAATCAGTGATATTTTTTCCATGTTTTCAAAACATCACTGTCAAGAATGTGCTTAATTTCCGATTTTCGAAGATCTGTCTATGACACATAGCTGATTACATCGCCTTACGAACGTCTGTCTTGGTTTCTGAGTTATTAACAGGAATATTTTATCTCTCGCAGGTGATTTCCTTCGTCTCAAGATACTGACAGTACTCAAACCAAGAGTACGTGGATATGCATTTAATTAAAATGTATAACCGCTTGCTTTTCATTTTTCAATTTCTGGATTGAAGAAACCTTGAAACGTCGAGAAATGAAAAATAAGTTGGGTTTTTTTCTGTATATATAAAAGTTACTGTTTATTGTGAAGGGGCATGATTTTTTACCCAATTTGAAGGTTAATAACTTTTTTGTCGAAAGTTTCTAAAATTATGTAGGGAGGTTTATGTATTAGGAAAAATGTTTCTAGAAATTTTCAGGAAATCGTGCAATTAGTTAAAAAGACATTAAGGGGATAGAGGTCAAACTCAAAAAACTTTTAAGTTACGAAATTTTTTTACTATTACAAATTTTTAGTTTACCAAAACTAAACGTATTTGTTTCGAAATTTAAAAAAAAATCTATTATAATTAATATAAAACATATTTTTAAAATAATCTCATAACGATTGGCGCCATACAAAATTTGAATCTATGCTAACGTGTTTCTTGAATGTAAATATTTTTCACTGGGAAAGTTAGGCAAATCGTTGCTGGATTTATAATGTTCGTTTCACAGTTAAATAACTATTCAACTCATTCTAATAAAAGTTACTCACTTTATTTTTAAATAATAATTTCAGTTTGTGTGAAATTGCGTGAAACTAGTGAATGAGAACATTGGTGGAACAGAGAAAAAAGCATGCAGAAGTAGATGTCGCTCAAGAACTTGTTGTTTATTAATCAGAAAACCAATGGTTAATTGATTGATCTCTTATGTCGATTATAAACCTTTCTCAAAGCAAGTTTTCTTGTCTAAACATATTTTATTCTAGACTTTACATGCGAAAGACATGCATGTTTCCTGGAAACTTTTACATTTTTCTGTTTAATTGATTAAAAATTTAATAACAACAACATAAGCTATTCAAATCCATAGCAGAAATTAAAAAGTAAACGTTTTGATTAAAATAGTATAATTCCATAAGATTTCTAATCACAGGAATTTTATTTTAAACATTTTTATATTAAATTGCATCCGAATAAACACAATATCCGATGGCAAATTTTTTAAAATAATATGAATTCAATTTTCGTTTAAGTTATTTCGAAATTTGATTCTAATGTTTGAATTATATTTGGATATTTTTGTTTAATGAAAATTGTTGAAAACAATATCATTTGAATTTAAAAACAGGAAAAACACACAAAAATTAAAAAAAATAATAGGTAACTCATATATTTCGTACAGCTATTAAATTTCAAAAAGGTATTTTAATGTAAGATATAATGTGTCGAAATCAGTATTTTTATAATCGAATCCGGGATCCCCATCAGATCAGCAAGCCCAAGGTAAATCACTGCAATTACTTGAACAGCTATCAAGATTTTACTACAAATTTTTAAAAATAATGAAATGTTTCTGACAGACACGAGATCAGTAACTAAGCATTACAACAAAATTTATTTTCTTCTAAATAACTAATTAATGCATTTAAAAAATTCTTCGTATGATTAAACTGTTTTCTTTTGTACTTAGGCTAAATAATAAACTCGAAACTGTAGTCATTAGATTGAAGATTCTAAAGAAGAATTTCACGTTTGTTTTCCAGGATGCGGATACCACATGAACTAACATTGACTTAGGAAGGTTTGTATAGGCCTACGGTATTTCAAGGAATGAAAAATTATAAATTTATTGCGTAAATTAAATAAAAGACAACGGTCATGTGTTTAGAAAATAATTAGATATTATTTAATATGAATTTCGATACAAATATTTCAAATTCCACAATGATTGACTTTAAGAAAAATACAAAGATCGAAATCGAGCTTTTGTGATATTCGTGAGAAATTCGGATTACCCGTTATTATCATTAATCATGTATTGATGTTATTCAATTTAATTAAAAGTCAGACTTTTGTAATAGACAAAATAGATGTTGATATTATATATGATAGAAATTAATAATAATTTTTTTTTGTTAAAGGAAAATATTAATACTTGAATGTTAGAAAAGAATTTACCAATATTTTCCTATTCAGTTGCTAAATATTATTTTATTGTCTGTGTCAAATGATAAAATAATACTGCAATGATATTTTATTTTTGTAAACGATTTATATTATTTAAAGGATTGTATCACTATATTTAGTTTTATCTGTGTCAACGGAAATAATATTACTTTACAGTTTTGAAAATTTTAAATAAAATACTAAAATTTAAAATGACTCTGTCCGGTTGAAGAAATCTACAGTGTACAGTTACAGCGATCACTTTGCAATTAGCAAGAATAAAGCAATTGGGTGTTGCTTCACTCGCAAATACCTCGAAGAGAACTACTAAGTGATGCACCTACGAAAGATTCGAAAATTCATCTGTCATAGTGTACACTATGAGTAGATTCTAGCGAACCCAGTGAGCCCATACACCTGGAAATTCGGTTTCTGAAAACTGCAGAGAACATTTCGAAATTTGATCAAATATAGGAACATTTTGAGGCAGCGCTGTGATCGTGCCATGGCGTAACAGGTTAGCGCTCTGGTACTTCTTTAAGCATGTCGAAGCGCTTGCATTTAGTGAATATCTAAGTTGGAATTTAGACTAAATACTTTGGCCAAAAACGGAGAAATTTACTTTTACACAGTTTTTTTTGTGCTGATTACGTATATATAGGTCATTCTTGGCACACATAAAGTCATTTTGCAGACATTGCGCCATAGAGTTGTGCTTTACCCGTACAAAACTCCACAGATGGCAGCGATTCAAACTCGGTCCGCTGATTACTGCCCTGGCACTGCAGTGGGTGATCGGCTAACGAACATAATCCGTTCCAAGACTTTGTTCGCTATCCGAATTCAAAACGGCCGGATGATTTTGCCGGACGATTTGATTTTTGTGTGTGAATTTAATCGATTATCGATAAAAATAAAATAAAACTTGTTAGCATGAATAAACAATTTTAATATTTCATACTCACCGTAGTAATTTTTCATTCAGATTAGTTAGCTGATTATTTTAAAATAACTTTAAATACTTTAGTGTAACTTTTTGAAATTATTTTATCAGTTTATAACGTTTCTATTATTTGTTTAATGTAATTACAATTTATTATTAATGTAATAACCAAAGTCTGTGGCTTCCTTTCTTGTCTTTCTTTCTGTACAGATGGCGCAACTTCAATATATGTTGCATTATTTATTATTTATGATTATTTTTATTTATATGTTGGTTTCATTTGGCATTGATATTTTTATTTATAAGCATGATATAGTAAAAGCTCGAATTTCAGCCCTGTCAAGTGTAGGAAAATTATAAAATTCATTTGCTGTAACGGACTCTCGTTATTACAGAGCACTTTTCAGCGGCCCAATGTGTCAGCCTACCGCTCTGGGGAACCCGGATTCGCATTCGAACGGGCCAAAAAATTTCCAGGAATTTTTCGGGGGAGTGGTCCGTTCGGATGTATCTGGCCCCATCCCTCACCACCCGGCATTGTGGGCCTGGCCGAATCCATAATGGGCTTGCAAAAAGAGGCACTCTTATTGCCCACAGGGCGAAAAGAGTTAAAAAAAGAGCACTTTTCAGTTATCGATCACTGTACAGTGGGTGATCAATTAACGAACATAACCTTTCCAAGACTTTGTTCGCTATCCGAATTGTTCGTTGACCGATTATCGATTTACCATCGGTTTTTATGGGAATTTGATTATTTCGTTCTAGAGACCTCCAAAACAAAAAAATATATATAATTTCTTACTACGTTCATTTATATGTAATAATAAAAATGCATTTATACAGAGTCTTGCATTTTAATTAGTCATGTTTTTCCATTTGTGGGGGTTAAAAAATCTGTTTAATGTCGATTGCTTTTCTCTCTTCAGGACTTTTCAGAAATAATTAATACCATTATAATTGTAGAGAACCCTAAGCTATTAACCTCAACCTGGTTTGGATTCTAAGACCGTTGTTCTGACATCCTCCCACTTCTTCATGAGATCTTTAATAGCAGATATCGGCATTAATTCTCCTTTTTTCAGAAGAGAGCATATCTCGCCGTTTCTTGGTGTTCTTCATTCAAGAGTTTTTGGCGTTCTTCTGTCGTCAGATCCGTTTCAGGTTCGACTATGAGCTCTTCAATGTTCTTTATTTTTCAGATGTGATTTTTGTTGCTCTTTTAGCTGCTCGAGTTTTATTGATTATACTGTATCTTAGATAAGATTAAACTGCGGCCTACTGTAAACCTGTTGAAGCCATACTACCCAGCAACATCAGACATCATCTGCCCACTCTCTACGTTTGCTATTATACACTGACTTTTCGAAAATGAAAACAGACGCGAAACTTAACGAGTGCCCGCCCGACAGTCTCGGGAATACTATAAAAAAATTGTTTTTGTCAGAAAAATAAAAGGCTAGAATTACAAGGGAGAGAAGAAGCAACGTAAAATAATGAAAACCGATTGGTCTTCCCTTGTCTTCGGGCAACAATTCGAAACTTTTCGGAGCGCGGGAGACGTCGACATCGACGCTAAACCCGGTATATACTGATCGTATAGTATTCTTCCGAACTTTGAAACTCTCCCTTGTAATTCAAGCCTTTAATTTTTCTGACAGAAAGAATTTTTTTATAGTATTCCCGAGATTGTCGGGAGGGCACTCGTTAAGTTTTGCGTCCGTTTTTATTTTCGAAAATAAAATAAAATAAATTAAAATTATTAATATTAACTATTTTTTATTGAACGATAAGGGCCCAGAGCTTAAGTTGTATTAGTCCCTACGTAGATACGTCCCTGACTGTAAGTGACAACACTAAATAAAATGTGCAATTTCTCACTTTAAAATAAGCCTATTTTTCTCCTCAAACAGAGCGCTTGCTGTTAGAGGGAGCTGTCTATAATTTCTTTTATCTTGTGGCTGCGCTGTTTATTGGAATAAATACGGTATACAGGTAGCCCTCGGTTTACGCTGCAGTTCCGTTACTACAAAAGCCGGCGTAAATCGAATCGGCGTAAAGTGAACCCATATTTTCAGTGAGGATAGGGTTAGGTTGTACAGTACATAAGGGAAAAATAAGCAAACAATTTTGCTTATTAATACAATATAATACAAAATACATATAAATTTAAATTTTAAAGTGTATTTTATCATAAAATAAAGTGAAATGTTTTTATTAAAAAAGTTTTAATTTCGGATCTATTACATTTTTCGGAAAAAAGTATCCATCTTTAATTATTTAGATTTCCGTTTTCTTTCATTAAGAATTTCGGAATATGGTTGAATGGATGCGATGATGCTCCTTTTTACATTTGCACTTTGCTCCCAATCATCGTCTAACTCACAAAATTCATCTGTCAAACTTTACATAGCTGAAAGGATATTCTTTAGATGGGCCGTTTTCATAATTCTTGGAGTTTCTTCTTCGTCGTTCTTCTGTAGATCTATATCGGGTCCGCAGCTCATTCAAATTTAACGGTTCGTAGAACGTTCACTAATGGTCTAGATCTGACCAATCCCAACGATCCACGATTCTACCATGACACATGATGTCGTAGTGGACTTGCTAGGATTGGTCAAATCTGGACAAAATCTAGTGTACGGAAAATCGGAGAATTACACAGCGAAACGTCGAATTGCGCAGCGGCGTCATTGTGAATCGACATAAACCGAGGGTTACCTGTATATAAAACGCAACGCTCATAACATTTTATTTTATATTTTATCTTTGTTTCAGCTTCTCAATCCATCTGCAATTACTAAAGCGAATAATTTTCCTATGCTTAAAATGAAAATCGGTGCTTTGTTGGTTATTTTATTTATAATATGTTTGATACCGTGTTCAAAGTAAGTATTTCTATATGAAAGATAGTTTATATTATAAAGAAGTTTGTTTTAATTCAATAAATTTTTAATTTCAAAGCGGAAGACGAAGACCGGGTAGAGGTAATTATAATATTACGCCTATTTCATAGATTTATATATAGTTGTTTTGTTTGATTATGGAAACGCAACACTTGAGCGATCTATCTAGGGGAATGCCTTCCGGAAGGTCTTTTTTAAGGGAAACTGGCCTCTATTCAGGCATTACAGGCGTGGAGAAAATCCGGAAAACTCCACGTGGCTAGCCCGTCCGAGCGAGACGCGAACCCATGACTGAACTCCCATTGTTCAATGTACGAAGACTTCTTGGCCAGTGGTGGGCACAATTTATATGTAGTGTTTGTTGAATGCTTAGTATCGTCTTAATATTCTATTCCATTAACAAGTTTATTTATAACTAGATAGACACCCGTAAAGCATGACGGGGTATTATTGGCAAGCGCCAAATATGACAGAAGGCGCTGTTTTTCAGCCAAGATGGCTGCGAAACAGGTAATCGACCATGTTTGTTCAGTGCCTGAGCCGATTCAGTTTCCATCGGTGACGACTACTGCGAGGATCAATATATATATTATATAATGAATATAATTGTATATGACGCCATCTGTTATGAGATATTGTTATAAAAACTTTTTATTGAGGCGGAGCGTTTACGAAGCTTATGGCGCTTACAGAATTGTGAATCTCAAAAACTGTTCGATCGATTTTGATTAAACTTTGTTATTTTTCTTTAATTGCGACGAGGAATAGAAAAATACAATAAAAGATGGAGTTCTATAACTTCGTTTTCGAGATATAAGGTTGTTTCACGAGCACGCGATCAAAGCCATATCATGCGATATTTCACGGTCGCTAGCGCGATTGTGAAACATCGCACCATATCCATATAAGTTTTATAGCTTCGCTATACAGACGAGTTCGTTCTCGAAATTTAATGAGCCGATTTTGATAAATATTTGCCATTTTCCGTTATTTGAGACAAAAAATTCAATAATGTGATGAAGGTCCACTTAAATTTAAAAATTACGGTTTGAGGATTTTCGAGTGGAGTTTAATTGACAATGCCCGTTCTCTATGATGCGACTGAGCGTGATAATGGAATTTAGGCTTAAGGGTCATAAATAATAACAGCATTGCATGAGCCTAACAGAAAATGTGCGAAAAATGAACAAACCCCAAACAAAGCAATTGATGAGGATTGCTTTGTTCTTAGATCACTCTCCGTGTCGGCAAGTTCAAGGATTGTTTCTCTGTACCCGGCCAGTGCAAGCATCGTGTTTCCCGTAGCTGACAGGTATAAGGATCGCCTCGTCTCTGCTTAACAACTGCAGGAATTGCTTCTTTCTTTCCGGCTTCGTTTCAATTCTATCGCGATAACATAAAGTCGCGCATTGTCTTAGTATTTTTAATTATGATAAAATGGGAAAAGGCTTAATTTTGAAGGAATTTTTCATGAGTTTGATAAAAAATTGTAAACAGAAGTAACGAATAACATCTTCATTAAGTCCGATTCCTGTCGAGATATAACTCGTGACATTCCTTTATGTCATCATCTCTTTACGTTTAACCAGCAATATTAATTAGCATCAATGACCCTTGCACACTTGCTGCCATGCAAAATTTTGTTTCTTAATCATTACCCCATTTTGAGATATTAAACTAAATAGACGCCAACACGCGCAAGATTTGCAAAAAACGCGGAGGTAAAATTTGACACGATTTTAGCGTTTTCCTCAGTTATGTATGTAAACAGCAGAGAAAGTAAAAATAGCATTTGAAAAATATCCTTCTTGAAAAGGATAATTTCACGGATATTTTTCAATATGATATGGTTCGGCTAAAAACCTTAAGATTTTTAATGAGGTTTAACTCGACAACCGCGTAACTTAGAAACATTCGGGTTGGAAAATCAAATAGAGCATCGAAAACTACTAGTAGTGGAAACTTGACTAGAATTCCGGATAGATGTTTTTTTGTTATAATCGTGTTCCTCGTCAAACAAAAATTTTCATCGAGACTGGTTAAATAGAAATTGCGAAAAATTGCAATCGAAAGTTTTTCAGGAAGCGAGATATATGGATGAATAATATACGAATACTGGCTGCACTGCCCATGATAAATAAATCTAACCGCGACTTCGCCCGCGGAGGTTTTGCAAGCAAACCCCATTTATATTCAGTATTTCAACAACCATAGTAATTGTTATATAACACCTACTGCCGAGAATCAAACAAACTATTTTCAATTTGATCAATTTTCTGGAACATTTTCAATCGTTCTATAATCTTATTGCATATTGGTTTGATTATAGAACGATTGTAAACGTTCCAGAAAATTGATCAAATTGAAAATAGTTCGTTTGATTCTTGGCAATTCTCATCATTCTCGGCGGTAGGTGTTATATAACAATTACTATGGTTATTGAAATATTAAATGTAAATGGGGTTTGCTTGCAAAACCTCCTCGGACGAAGTTGCGGGTAACAGCTAGTACTGTCTATATAGATTTATCTTTGCCTTCTTTTCCAACGCCAAGTTCAATTTGAAAACAAACCTTCTTCCAGAACAGAGTGCTGGAGCTATATCTAAGGAGCTATAGTATCTAACTGGAGCTGCTGCAACAGAGCGCTGCAATTTCAGTTAGATAAGGAAATCCTCGTTATTTCGAAATTCAGGGGACGAAATATTCGCGACTTCGAATTATCCGAGATTTACATATTTCTGTACAATACGCCAAATGCCATGTAACTGAAGTAATTTATTAAGCAAACAGAATGCGATTACTTATACAGAACTCTGTTTTCGTTACTTAATAATAGTATAAATAAACTCAGATAAACAGGACATGTCCGGTGAGAACCTCACAGGTGGCAGATAGGTTTTATAAAAAGTAAAGCTGAATTCTCCGAAATGTTGTTCAAATTATTTTTAAAGTGGCCCAAAAAGTAGTAAGTCGCTCAAGAGTAAAGTGTAGAGCAGGGGTGGCCAACAGTTTTTGCCCTCGGGCCGAATTGGAAAGAAAACTTTTTTCACGGGCCGAACCAGAGGCTGCCCTAGGAAGATTTTGTGGTGCGAGATCTCATTGTGGTGTCACCCGGTAGAGACTAAATTGTAAATAGAGATTACAGATACATTTTTCACATTAACGTGCTTTATCGTCGTTCTACGCTGTACTTAAGAGATTTGTAATGGAGGGTTAAGTCTAACAGGACAGCAAGTTGTTGACCTTGTTTTTTACTTTTAGGCGTCAGAATTTTTACCGATTTATTCGGACTTGAGTAGCTAATATTGAAAGATTAATCGCGGGCCACATCCGGCCCGCGGGCCATATGTTGGCCATGCCTGGTTTAGAGCCTAGAGTCCTACCAATATCTCAATTTGCTACTTGTGGCCCAATCTCGCAATCTAGTAACCCAGCCATATTTTATGAAATAAGAGAATAATGGGGTAAATTCATGTGTAAGGTGACACCCGAAAATGTGTTACTGTAAAAGCAAAGTCATATTGACTGGATTAGAGTCGTTCCTGGTTCTCTTGTAGCATGGTAACTTTGGTAAACTTCAGTTTTTGGAATTATTGTAGAATTAATAGTAGCATGGTAACTTTGGTAAACTTCAGTTTTTGGAATTATTGTAGAATTAATAGTAGCATGGTAACTTTGGTAAACTTCAGTTTTTGGAATTATTGTAGAATTAATAGTAGCATGGTAACTTTGGTAAACTTCAGTTTTTGGAATTATTGTAGAATTAATAGTTTAGTCTATAATCTTAATGTATTTTTATCGTGTTTTGTACTGCTTATAAAGTATCTGTTTTATGTATTGAGAAATATGGAATTTTGCAGTTATAAAGTTTTATATTATATTATCTGGTTATGGCAGGGAAAAGGCCTAGATTTCACCCTCACCCACATAATCCTCGCCCAATTCACTCACCTCATCCACCCAAGGTCAATCATCCAGTACATCCTCATAAAGATTCTGTGAAGCACAAGATAGAAATTGTCATTAACAACCCAAGCGATTATGATCCTAATGTAAAGACGTATCCTGAACCTGATGAAATACCAGAAGAACGCTCGGATTCTTAGTTTACTATTGACGATAAGAATGAAAGGTGAGAAAAAGTTTAATATTAGAATACAGTAGAGAAAGGCCAATTCACTCAAATCAATGGTTCCCAATTAGTGGTACGCGTACCCCTGGGGGTACGCGAAATTGCATGAAGGGATACGCCCGGCAATCTAAAATCGGTCAATTTAAAATTTAAATTCGTGAGATGAAGCAATCAAAAAAATAATGTGTGGACCATCAAAAATTCGGCAATTTACAACATCATGTCGAATGCACAAATTCGTTTATTTATAACTAAAAATATTCTCGAAATTTCATTTAAAAAAATACGTTTGTGACAATACAGAGGTTGCGGCCGACGTTTTTAACACGAAAACGTGTACGTCGGACGTTCAGCGCCACCTTCCTGTAAGCCTAGAAGTTTGACAATGGCGTTTAGAACGTCGAGCATGATTCTACTGACGTTCCAAACGCCAATGCCAAACTTCTAGGCTTACAGGAAGGCGGCACTGAACGTCCGACGTACACGTTTTTGCGTTTAAAACGTCGGCCGCAACCTCTCTAAATTACCTAAATGAAATTCTTACGCAAGTAACAAAAATTGTACTATTATCATTATTATCATGCCAGCGAAGCGGCAACAAAATATTTACTACCATTTTGCACAACATACCTCTGCGAGAGCGGATTTTCGGCCATGACAAGCATGAAAACTAAACATCGTCACCAACTTCAACTCGAAGATGACTTGAGACTGAAACTGATCAAAAAACAACCAGATTTTACAAAGTTGTGCAAAGAAAATCGTGCACATTTGTCACATTAAAATTAAATAACCCTATGTTATTTTCATTATTATTGGAATTTTATTTTAAAGGTAATAAATGTAAAAAAAAACTTATTTTATTTATCACTAGCTATCTACCCACAGCTTCGCTTGCATTATATCGAATTTTTTCGTGGGAGTAAGATATTTTCTCGCAGTAAAATGTAGCCCATGTCCATCTCCAACATGTAAGCTATCTCTGTGCCAAATTTTATTAAAACCTGTTCAGCGGTTTAGACGTGAAAAGGTAACAGACAACAGGCAGAATTACCTTCGAATTTATAAATTCGAAGGTAATTCTGCCTGTTGTCTGTTACCTTTTCACGTCTAAACCGCTGAACAGATTTACCCCTTATAGCAGAAATTTATATTAATCCATACTAATACTATAATATTAGTATGGATTAATATGAATTTCTGCTATAAGGGGTACGCGAGTTTGAGCTCTTCCTTGAAGTGGTACGCAAGAAAAACTAATTGGGAACCACTGACTTAAATGATTAAAATGTAGGCCTATAACTGAGTAAATTGGCTTAATGTTTTATGACACAAATGAATAAGATCGTGTGACCAGAGGGTCGGTACCAGACCGGTGTTGCCTATGTCAGGACTGACACCACTGTGTCCCTTAAGGTTGATCCAGAAACCTTCGGCTGCTATTCCGACTGTTCGCGAGTGGTTGCGTATGTAAACACTAGGAGTCCGGGTCAGAGACCGATTGAGAGACAATGCGGCCGAAAGAAGTGCACACTTTTTTCTATCAAGGAAAAATACCCGTTTATTTATATAAATTATTTACACGTATACAAAGAGTAACAGAAAATTCTGCTTAACCAAGGAGCGGCTTAAATTGGACAAAGCTAAATATGTTAATGATTGAGTCTTTACGTTAGCGAGTTTCTAGCCGAGAGAGAGAGAAAGTTTACAATATGACGCGCGTTGGTAAATATCTTAATTGGTAAGCTGTCTGACACAGTAGATCTTGCTGAAGGATGAAGAGATTTCTGCTGGATTTGGATGGCACTGGATAGGGTAGAGTCGTGGATTGAATGTCCAGTAGAAATAGACAGTTAAGGTCCAGTGGATAAAGGGATCGACGATGGAGCACGACGGGAACACACCTGCACAAAGCTATGGATAGACAAACTCTTCTCTTCTGTTGCGATGTTCGTCTTTTTATTTCTGGGGTTCTCCCTTAATCTTGATGCTTTTTTTGTAATGTTCAGAGTTTAGACGGATAGATGAATTTAGGATGATAGTTCATAGTACCTTTGGAAAGAAAGTAGATCCAGGAAAAAATGCGATCACATCCCTTCAGCTTATTTTTTTATTAAATGTTGGGAAAATCTTATTTTATATATGAAATTTAAGCGGTAGTCTAACTAAATTATATATTTTGTTGTAATTAATTAAAAATTTCATTTCATCTGGTTTCTCACAATCGAATGAGAAATTCTATGGTTAATGCGAGAATCTGAAGACAAAATAATTTTATTTTAGTAAGAAAAATTTTCGAAGTATTAAATTATTGTTAAAAACGACACATTTTTATAAATTTTGTAAGAAAACAAAAATCAGTTTTTCCTCGAGTAATGATTTCGAAACCGTGGCGAGATGTTATCTCCTACTACATCTCCTACCAACATCTGTCCGTATGCGTCAGGACGAATATCCCACTAGATGATACAAATCTTAAACCCCGATTGGAGGGGAATTTAGAATAAAAAGGGGAGGACTCCCAATCTCGGCGCGGACATTTCCCGAGAAGAGGGATTCCACCATAGCTGCCGGTGACCCCCCCCAGACTAACTCATCACACCTCTGTGACGATCCACGACCCGAGATATTCTACTTAGATTTGTAAACTCTCTCTCTCTCGGTATTTAGAGATATACAGTACAGTACATAAGTGACATTCGATTTAGCGATAGATTATTTCATGTAGCTAATTCTTATATACATAAAACTCTTGTTATTTGTTAACCTGTTCTATTCATTTGATTTTTATACGGACACCCCAGCTTACCACGGCTCTCCCCGCTAAAACGCTAAGGCCCTCCTATTTAAAGCCATCCACTGACGGAGTGAGCGGATTCTATTGATCCGACGACTTGAGGATTAGACCCTCACCCGTATTCTCGCTGTTATAATAATTTATAGAATTTTCGAATGGAATGTTTAATATCGATTTAAACATAGAGTTGAATTTAATAGCGAAACTAATNGTGACTTAGATGGCCTTTTTAAAGCCCATCATGGGTAGACGGCGAGATGGCCGTGCGGTTAAGCTTTAATTTTATTCCGATCCTAGTCCTAACAAATAGTTTAGCGTAAACAAGCAAAAACTCGAATTTACCTGCGTTTACTTTTTATAGGATGACGCGCGTTTGAATTTGTTAAATCTCATTCGAACTCTCATTTGCTCTAAACATATGTAAGAAAATTTGCTGCAATTTTTAACCTTATTCTCTATTCGGCTGTATTCTACATTGTACGGTACAGTACATTACATAGTGACAGATGGTGCCTAAAATTTCACTCGAGCAAATAGCCGAGTCAAGAATGAACAAACTGAAGGATAAATTCGGCTGTTCATATGGGGCTATGTGAGAAATTATCCATGAGTGTTTGTGTTTCTACAAAGTCTCCAGTCGGTATGTTTCCAGTTATCTTTCTGCAGATTAAAATCATCTGAGAATGGATCTGTCTTTGAAACACCTGCGCCATTATATAAATTAGGGAAAATAATTTTTTTATTCTATCATCACCGAAGATAAAAACTGGGTTTATCACTTCCGATATGAAAACAAGAAGAAATCCATGTCATTCGTTTCTCATTAACAAGTTCAAAACGTCGGCAAGTAGAGGAGAAGGTGGTATTATGGAACACTGCGGGTATTATGGAACCACCCCATTTCGAACTGATAATAAATGCGAACTGTAGCGGAATGTGGCTGAACTGAACTAGGCAGACATCCATAGCAAGGGGAAAACCCGTTTTACTTCAGTTAAACGGTTGTCCGCATTTAATCAGCAAATTTGTTTTTTTTTCAAAATTTACAAGTTCTAAATGCTAAGTGAATTTAATTATTTTTAAAATATAAATCGCGTAGTTGTAGGTTCACTGGTTCACATATTCCGTTCCAGAGACTTAGGGGTACATAATAATCTGTGTGATGTTCACGTTTTTTAAATTTTGGTCTCGACAGACATAAGTTAATTCTAGATGGCGATGCGTGAAATACGGATCCCATTGGTGCTTTTACAGTAATATGGAACTCAACTCCTCCGAACT
>NW_019385048.1:415281-418680 GCF_000671375.1 Centruroides sculpturatus
AAAATGTTTAAGTAATTAGTCTAATTCTTAGAATGTAAAAAGTTTTATTTTCCAAAAAGAAACTTGTGGAGTTGGATCTTTCTTGGAATACACGATTCAAATATAATCATTAATAAATATTGAATAAAATTACGTCAAAAAAGCTTTCTTCTTTATTTTACTCTCTCCATCCTGTAGTGACTTAGATGGCCTTTTTAAAGCCCATCATGGGTAGACGGCGAGATGACCGTGCGGTTAAGCTTTAATTTTATTCCGATCCTAGTCCTAACAAGTAGTTTAGCGTAAACAAGCAAAAACTTGAATTTACCTGCTTTTACTTTTTATAGGATGACGCGCGTTTGAATTTGTTAAATCTCATTCGAACTCTCATTTGCTCTAAACATATGTAAGAAAATCTGCTGCAATTTTTAACGTTATTCTCTATTCGGCTGTATTCTACATTGTACGGTACAGTACATTACATAGTGACAGATGGTGCCTAAAATTTCACTCGAGCAAATAGCCAAGTCAAGAATGAACAAACTGAAGAATAAATTCGGCTGTTCATATGGGGCTATGTGAGAAATTATCCATGAGTGTTTGTGTTTCTACAAAGTCTCCAATCGGTATGTTTCCAGTTATCTTTCTGCAGATTAAAATCATCTGAGAATGGGTCTGTCTTTGGAACACCTGCGCCATTATACAAATCAGGAAAAATAATTTTTTTATTCTATCATCACCTGAGATAAAAACTGGGTTTATCACTTCCGATATGAAAACAAGAAGAAATCCATGACACGAAACATTTGGCGTTTCTCATTAACAAGTTCAAGACGTCGGCAAGTACTGAAAAAGTTTTAGCGACTGTCTGTCCTAATATATACCAATATACGGACTGAATTATCGCCAAAGGAATGGCAGTGAGGGACAGCTCTTATCGGATAACTATTATAAAATTAATTAGTTAATTCTAAGGGAAATAATTATATACTTTGAAAACTAAAGGAGGATCTAATAGATGTGTATTGAACAAAAATAAATATTCACTTCAGTTATTAATATTTCGAGAAATTCTGCTCCACGTCACTGAGCACCTACACAGTTGCATTGCTGCTGAAATGAAAGTGAGCAGTTTTGATATATATTTTCTAAAGTTCAGTCTTGGACCTTTAGCCTTCCATTTTTCCCCACATCTTCGAACAAATCGCTTTCCATTTCGCGCAATGTGTAGGCACGAAGGACAGCGATTGCATCGCTCTATGAATTATCAAATGACGGCAACGCGTTCGCATTAAGTAGAGAGCCAGCGTAATCGGGACGAGCATTACACTAGTGGTCCCCAACNTAGACACAGAACAATTTTGGATTGGTGTGCTTCAGCATCATGCATTTAGAGCTTGCAACCTTTGCTCTTATTTGTCTGATAACCCCTATCAGCAATGCTGTAGTTGAAAGGGTACTTTCTCTGTGAAAACGAAGACAAGAAATAGAATGCAGCTAAATCTTTTTGATGCGATTGCAGTGACGTGCCGTGACATTTAATGATGGGGAAGCTGCGTGTCTGTAAAAAAACGACTTCCAGGGGCAATCAGTTAATTGCGCGTCAGTAATGGTCTAGGGTTCATTTGTATAGTTTGTTCGATAAGCCAGTAAAAACAGCAGACTTCTCTAATATCACAATTACATTCCGAATTGCTAGCCACGATATAAGGGCTACAATTAATATCTATTTCCATTATCTTAACTCTTTTTTTTCGTTTATTAAGAAATCCCTTTTCTATACTTTTTGGTTTGTTTTAAGAATATGATCAATAATAGGCTAATCTGTTAATATTGTTGGCCATAAAGCTATATCATTTATAACTTTCATGTATCTATATTATCTATATATGTCGAAGCGTTTTTCTGGACCATTTCTATCTTCTGCGTTTTCGCAATCCCTTTTTTCAGTAGCATTTTAAATACTGCAGGAGCCCCTTCGGAGCCCTATGCGCCCGCATAGTTCACTTACCACTTAATCCGCCGTTCAGTATGCAAACCATATGCGTACTATAAAGCAAAAAGTGATGTCAGATTTTCAGCACGCCTTTTACAACCTCGAGACTAAGATTTTATTCGGGAGTTACCGGTTTCAATTTAATAATTTTAAAAAAATCCTCGGACAGATTTATTTTTGTTACAAAATATTACCTTTACAGATTTCTAGCTCTGCACACTGTAGAAAAATCTAGAAATACAGTTTTGTATATCGTAATAATATTAGTAGTTGCCAGAAAACTCTATAAAATAGAGAAAAAACTGTAAATTTGAAAACTATAAACATAAATTTCAATTTCTCAAAAAATAAACTAAAAAATATCAAAAGTCGCTACTTTTGGTTGATTTGTCTGAGGTCTCCGCTACCTCACTACGACCCTCTAAAAGTCGCTACAGTTGGGAACACTGGTGAGCAGACATCTAGGGTCTAAGTAAGGCGAAATGTAATCGCCAAACCGAGCTGTAGAAAGGCGGAAAAATTTTAAATTTAAAAATATAATTTCTTGTGAACAGCAATTTGGGCCCCCTTCCAAGTGGGCCCTGTGCAGGTGCACCTGTTGCACCTGCCTAGTTACGGCTCTGGTTACAGAGTATAATACGTATATTTTAATATATTTTTGAAAACTTTGAAAATGTTAACAACGGGTTCGGCCGAACCTATGCGAACCCGCTGAGTATCACCACTGGTCAGCATCTTTGTCATTCCGGAACTTGAACTTTTTAACACAAATCGTATTTCCCGACTCTCATTTTTGTCGCCAGCTTGTCAGGTTTTGTTTTCATTCAACGGATGGAGAACTTAATTATTTAATTACATAATTTTCTGGATTCTCTCAATTATGAAGGACAAGATACGTTTGGAATTGTTTGCTTATCTATTTTTCAAAATCATCGTGCCTTTTATGGTAGGAACAAAAACACTAACTTTCTTGATGATTTATAATATAAACTATTTAGTTTCTAACAATATTTTATTTGAAAGTTGAACGGAATATTAGTAATAAATGAAACTGAGAAACCCATAACATTCCACAATTTTAAAAGGCCTCCAATAAAGGTCCCTTTGTTAAAATCTCCTACTCACTATTAAAGCAATTGTTTCCAAGATCCATTTTGTACCACGTGATACATATATGACGATAGGCTACGTTTCTTTATGCAGCGAGAGTGCAGCGTAAATGACGTCACGAGCAGCTATCGCTACACGTCGCTGCATCATAGTTTAGAAACGCTTTCCGCTCGAGCGAAACATGGACGTTTATAATCTATCCTTTAATTCCAGTTACAGCCGAAAATAGTGCTTTAGTTAAAGAACTACAATATTTAAATAAAGAGATATAAAGAATCGAGCATTTATCTTTCCATAAATGTGAACAAAGTAAA
>NW_019385048.1:418726-422750 GCF_000671375.1 Centruroides sculpturatus
CGCGAATTTCGTGCCAATAAGCTGCCTCGACTTGTTCGATTATGTTATCAACTCAATTTCATATTTATTTTCACATTTTCACTTCGCGGTCCTTCTCTGTTTTTTTCCGTTATTTACGCGTGTAGGTCATTTCATTGTTATCCACATTTGATATCATTTATCATCATACTGCCATGACGCTCTTGTCTGTCCTCTACAACTGTCAAGAATTAACGCGATTGGCGAAGCATAGTGACAGCGGGCTAATAGAGAGCGGGGTCCTTGCCATAATGCGGTTTACGCGCCAATTTTCGTACGTGCGTTAATCGAGCCGAATAGTTTGGCCGAATATTCGGTATTCGGCCTGAGGCCGAATATACTATTCGTTGCAACACTAGTTTTCATATTTGTCATAGCCGAAAATCTGCTCTCGCAGAAGTATTTTGTGCAAAATGGTAGTAAGTATTTTATTGCCGCTTCGCTGACATGATGATAATGATAATTGTACAATTTTTGTTTCTTGCGTAAGAATTTCATTTAGGTATTGTCACAAATACATTTTTTGGATAAAATTTCGAAAATATTTTTAGTTTAAATATTCGAATTTGTGCATTCGACATCATGTTGTAAAGTGCCGAATTTTTCATGGTCCATCCATTATTTTTTTTGATTGCTTCATTTCGCGCATTTAAATTTTAAATCGAACGACTTTAGATTGCCGCGCGTACCCCTTCATGCAATTTCGCGTACCCCTGGGGTACGCGTACCACTAATTGGGAACCACTGATCTAAAATATAAACAATTAACGTCCCTCCTCAGTGGGCCGCAATAAAATATCAAACGTTGACCGGTCCGCGGCGATAAAAAGGATGGGGACCCAGTGCCGGCCCGAGGCAAGATTTAGGATGGAGCGAGATCCTATTATGGCGCCCCCTGGTTGCCCCTAATTTATACGCTTTAATTTTCTTTACCACTGAGGCGCCCCATAGGACTTAGAGCCTGGAGCGGCTGCTTCGTGCGCCCTATGGTAGGGCCGGCTCTGTGGGGACCGCTGCATTACACGACTTTGTGGGCCCACTTGGTTGGTGAACGAATTTGTTGCCTGACAACGTTTGAGGAGCGAGTGAACACTAAACAACATTTTCCTTTAGCAACTAATCACATGATACAGTATTTCCGAAATAAAAATGGCTGCGTCAGTCGAGGATCGGCTGTTGGTTTTCTTCATTGTCAATCGAAGACAAAGAAAGAAATGAAGTAAGATGACAGATGTTGCTAATTGCTACTCATAAATTGGCGCTAGTTTCATCAGAGAGGTACAGTACGCTGAATGATTGTTCGTGACAACAAATTTTTGTGTTTTACAAACGTTTGGAAAACTTTCTTATTGGAAAACACATTTTATGGTGTATAAGTCGGCCAACAGATCATGTTAGGCAACAAAATCTTGTAGTTTTCGTCCCAATACAGAATCCATGTACAGTACAAATGAACAAAATTCTCCGGTGGCTTAGTTTCAATGGCCTGCGGTTAACTTTATTTGACTATATTTGGGTACATTGGCCAATAGAGTTAAAGCTAGTAGTTTCAAGTGCTCACATGTGTATATATATATATATATATATATACACATGTGAGCACTTGAAACTACTAGCTTTAACTCTATTGGCCAATGTACCCAAATATAGTCAAATAAAGTTAACCGCAGGCCATTGAAACTAAGCCACCGGAGAATTTTGTTCATTTGTACTGTACATGGATTCTGTATTGGGACGAAAACTACAAGATTTTGTTGCCTAACATGATCTGTTGGCCGACTTATACACCATAAAATGTGTTTTCCAATAAGAAAGTTTTCCAAACGTTTGTAAAACACAAAAATTTGTTGTCACGAACAATCATTCAGCGTACTGTACCTCTCTGATGAAACTAGCGCCAATTTATGAGTAGCAATTAGCAACATCTGTCATCTTACTTCATTTCTTTCTTTGTCTTCGATTGACAATGAAGAAAACCAACAGCCGATCCTCGACTGACGCAGCCATTTTTATTTCGGAAATACTGTATCATGTGATTAGTTGCTAAAGGAAAATGTTGTTTAGTGTTCACTCGCTCCTCAAACGTTGTCAGGCAACAAATTCGTTCACCAACCAAGTGGGCCCACAAAGTCGTGTAATGCAGCGGTCCCCACAGAGCCGGCCCTACCATAGGGCGCACGAAGCAGCCGCTCCAGGCTCTAAGTCCTATGGGGCGCCTCAGTGGTAAAGAAAATTAAAGCGTATAAATTAGGGGCAACCAGGGGGCGCCATAATAGGATCTCGCTCCATCCTAAATCTTGCCTCGGGCCGGCACTGGGTCCCCATCCTTTTTATCGCCGCGGACCGGTCAACGTTTGATATTTTATTGCGGCCCACTGAGGAGGGACGTTGATTGTTTATATTTTAGATCAGTGGTTCCCAATTAGTGGTACGCGTACCCCAGGGGTACGCGAAATTGCATGAAGGGGTACGCGCGGCAATCTAAAGTCGTTCGATTTAAAATTTAAATGCGCGAAATGAAGCAATCAAAAAAAATAATGGATGGACCATGAAAAATTCGGCACTTTACAACATGATGTCGAATGCACAAATTCGAATATTTAAACTAAAAATATTTTCGAAATTTTATCCAAAAAATGTATTTGTGACAATACCTAAATGAAATTCTTACGCAAGAAACAAAAATTGTACAATTATCATTATCATCATGTCAGCGAAGCGGCAATAAAATACTTACTACCATTTTGCACAAAATACTTCTGCGAGAGCAGATTTTCGGCTATGACAAATATGAAAACTAGTGTTGCAACGAATAGTATATTCGGCCTCAGGCCGAATACCGAATATTCGGCCAAACTATTCGGCTCGATTAACGCACGTACGAAAATTGGCGCGTAAACCGCATTATGGCAAGGACCCCGCTCTCTATTAGCCCGCTGTCACTATGCTTCGCCAATCGCGTTAATTCTTGACAGTTGTAGAGGACAGACAAGAGCGTCATGGCAGTATGATGATAAATGATATCAAATGTGGATAACAATGAAATGACCTACACGCGTAAATAACGGAAAAAAACAGAGAAGGACCGCGAAGTGAAAATGTGAAAATAAATATGAAATTGAGTTGATAACATAATCGAACAAGTCGAGGCAGCTTATTGGCACGNTATATAGTAATTACAACTTACAGAATTAACACAATTTGAGAGCAAAGAAGTGATAAAAAGCACACTGAGAATTGAAAAAATCGTTGCTATATCAATTAACAATTGCCCTTGTGGATTTATAATTTTAAAAACAGTATTATATATCAGGATACAAATTATGAGGCTAGCAAAACCATATATTAAAACAAATTCATTTTTACATGCATTGTTAATTTTAGCTAAGAATTGAGACGTTTCAGCGTGTTCAGATACAATATAATTGATCTGATACTCGTTACTGTTAATACTTGCCAAATATAATTGCTTGGAAAGAGTATCAAATCTTTTTTCCATCGTTACAATTCCTATACATGCTATCATCATTATACACGTTACTAAAGCTAACTCGTACATGATGCAAATGTTTAAAATAACAGCACATACGACACCTCTCAGTTTTGTAGAAGCAGCTTCGATTTCATTACCGAAGAAAAATGAAATAAAGCAAGTAAGTAGTATCATAATAAATAAAAAGAATAGGCCAAACAAAATATGTACATAGTTTTGAAAACGCTCTAACGATTTCTCTTCAATATTTGATATTTTAAGATTTAAATGGAGTTTTTTTCTTTTCAGCAAAAGATAAGTGAAATTCGCAGTACAGTCGACCCCCCTATAAGATCATTGATTTTTCCGTTTTATCTGAATTACATGTTGTACGAGTCACTTAGATTTTACAAATACGTGTGCCGGACTGTGAATGGCTCACATATTTGTAAAATCTAAGTGACTCGTACAACATGTAATTCAGATAAAACGGAAAAATCAATGATCTTATAGGGGGGTCGACTGTATAAAATT
>NW_019385048.1:428409-430147 GCF_000671375.1 Centruroides sculpturatus
ACAATTTGAGAGCAAAGAAGTGATAAAAAGCACACTGAAAATTGAAAAAATCGTTGCTATATCAATTAACAATTGCCCTTGTGGATTTATAATTTTAAAAACAGTATTGTATATCAGGATACAAATTATGAGGCTAGCAAAGCCATATATTAAAACAAATTCATTTTTACATGCATTGTTGACTTTAGCTAAGAATTGAGACGTTTCAGCGTGTTCAGATACAATATAATTGATCTGATACTCGTTACTGTTAATACTTGCCAAATATAATTGCTTGGAAAGAGTATCAAATCTTTTTTCCATCGTTACAATTCCTATACATGCTATCATCATTATACACGTTAGTAAAGCTAACTCGTACATGATGCAAATGTTTAAAATAACAGCACATACGACACCTCTCATTTTTGTAGAAGCAGCTTCGATTTCATTACCGAAGAAAAATGAAATAAAGCAAGTAAGTAGTATCATAATAAATAAAAAGAATAGGCCAAACATGATATGTACATAGTTTTGAAAACGCTCTAACGATTTCTCTTCAATATTTGATATTTTAAGATTTAAATGGAGTTTTTTTCTTTTCAGCAAAAGATAAGTGAAATTCGCAGTAAAGGAAATTATAAAATATATGCTTTGAATAAAAGGTAGATTGTTACTAGTACTTATTTTCCTTTTGGAAACACATCGAAAAATTCTTCTATTTTCATCGACGAACACGCCATCAATTACAAGACAAAAATGTGTGAAAAATAATAACTGAATGAATATCGAATAAATGAACATAATATTTTTCTTGAATTTGCTTACAGAACAGCATTTACACGGATAAACAACGATTCCACCTAAAACGTCTGTTATGGAAAAAGTTGATTTAAAGAAACAATAGAAACATTTGTATTCCATTTTATGAATAAAATAGTAACTTTTCTATTCTTATAAGTATAATAAATGTGTGTGAATCATCTACATCCTTCAGAAATGGTAGAATATCCTTCCGTGCGTCAGAATATATGTCAAGTTACATAAGGAAAGAAAAATTTATTCTCGAAATTTATTATAGGAATGTTGCGAGCATAAAATATTTTGAATAGTATTTATATTTATTTATCAGTTTTCATTTAGTCATTTTACATTTATCTGCAATTCTTTAGTTTTAAGAATTGTAGATAAATATTAAAACGTAGCATTTACTAAATTCTCGTTTCAGTTTGCGCGTTCTAGTTTTAACCGGCTTATCAATTACGAATTGATTTTAGTACAACATGCCACATTTTTAGAATAATAGTTTTGGAGAAAGTCGGTAGTAGACGTTATATAGACAGTTCGCTTAATGCGATTTCGTTCAACATATTTTACTTTCCCCGGCTGTTATAGCTTCTATAACAGTAGCCAAGCGGTTCCGTTTCCTGAACACTGGGAGTTCGGTCATGAGTTTGCGCCTCTCCAGGACGGTCTGCCCACGTAACTAAAATAATGAAAGCACATGGGTATGGAAGTATATTGGAACATATAAAATTGCACCGAAGTAAGTGTGCATACTTGATAAAACTGTGATTTCTCCTACGTTTAAAACAGCTTTTTTGCCGATTTAAAAAATAAGAAATATTCCGTCATCGTCGATGAGTCGATTGACATTTCTACCGAAAAGCACTTGCGTGTGTTAGTACGATTTCTTAGTGATAGGAGAAATGAAATTGTAACTGAACTTCTAGAGTTAATTCCAGTTCAAGAAGTTACA
>NW_019385049.1:0-58100 GCF_000671375.1 Centruroides sculpturatus
CAAATTCTCGTTTTAATCAACAATAATTTTTCTCAACAGAAAGAAAATTAAATACATAGTTTTTAAAATCACTGGTATAGTTTTAATATGGCCCTAGGGGGGGGTCGCCAAGATTTTTTAACTTGTAAAGGGGTCGCGTATTCAAAAAGGTTGAAAAACACTGTTCTAGAGGATTCGTCTGAATGTGCCGTGTTACCAATCCCTGGTATACAGTATTGTATTAAGTTTCTTTTTCCAAAATTAATCTGCAAAACTACGGACATTCAAGAGGAACACCCTGTATGTTGATTGCAAAAAAATACGAATTAAATGCGTAACACAACTACTTTATTCCAAACAATTCACTTGTTGAAAAATTTTTTGGATTTGATCCATCTCCAAGCCAGTTCTATTTAAGTAAATTAGACTCGAAGGTGGATCAATATTCTAAACTGTTTTTATATTCTTTTACAATGCATTTTCTAATTAAAGTTAAGCTATTTCTGAAAATTAAACATGCCTTTCTCTTTTAAATTGATATTAATTTCTATATTTACAGAATACACACTTATGTCGGCAAATGTCTTTTAGGGTTCCTACATAATAAAATTGTTTTTCCAGGACTTTTCAAGGATTTCTACAATTCTTCCAGCACAAGTGTATAAAATCTTTGTGGCAAAAATATACGTCATTACACATTTTCTTTATTACTAATTTCTTTTTTTAAAATGCAGACTTTCAGCTCCTTACACCTCACTTTTTTTTTTATTGAAAACCTAATAGTTTTTATAATTAATAACTATATAATTTTTACAGTAATGTGTACACAAACAAGCAAATTTAAAAACATACAAAACTAAAATTAATACCCAGCTGGACTAGAGAACACGAATATTTCAGCTTGGATGGTCGTGTTGGTTCCACACAGCATTATGATAATTGATTTATAAAGTCCGTCCTCTAGCTCGTACACCGTCTTGTGCCTGTTATCTCTAAAGACAACAGGCACAAGATGGTGTGTACAAGCTGTTTTCTCTTCTCATTGTCCAAGTATTGGTGGTATATTATCCTTTCAGAATATGCACTTGATAAAAGATCTTTTCTTATGAAGTCAAACTTTTCTATGTTTCTGTAAGTCATAAACCAATCTAGCTACCAGAGTCTACACCTTTGAATTTTCTATGCTCGTTTTTTTTGTCGGCCGATTAACCGTGTTCCGCTGTGGAAAGTCCAGCCAAAGGGTCGAAACGAGTTTGACGACTTTTGGAAATCACCGTACTTGCTTTGAGAAGAGATTGCAAAAAGTTAGACCAAACATTGGCATTTCTGGTCAAACTTGCCGAGTGCTAGAGAGCTTGATGATATTTCTTTTATACCCTACCCATAGTGGAGTGGACAAAACCACCGAACACTGGTAGTCGGTTGCGGGTTCACATCTAACCGACAATCTGGCCGTGTGGAGTTTTCTGGGTTTTATCTTCCTGCATTATCTTAATGGAGGTTGGTTTTCCATAAAACGTCTTCTTGAGAGCTAAATTGCCCGTGTGTTGCATTGCCATCTGCAATCATACAAAATTAAACTATTTCTTTTAGAAACAGTTATATCTGGAGTAAAGCTCTACCACACTTGCCTAAACTGAAATTTGTTTGAAAATTTTTGAAACAAATTAATGAAGATTTAGTTATTCCTTCATCATATAGCATAATTCCTGGATCAAGGCATCTAGACATTCTTACTACGGGATATTTCAAGAGAGTTTTCAGTCTGAATCTTCACTTGGACATTCATAGGTGAATCTGTCTGGTAGCAAAAGTATGGTTCTAGCTTTGTGGGAAGAAAACAAAAATTGTCTTGCTTTTACGGTCTGAAAAGATTTTGTGTGTATTAATCGGATTAAATAATTCGGATCATCTGTTCCTTGCAAGAGCTTTTTGAAATTCAAGTTACAAATGCATTAAACCAAGAAACTGTGTCCTTTGTCCTATAGTCTGTAACTTGGTGGGCACGACTATTATGAACCATCCTTCCATTTAGTGTAGTGCTATTTGACAGCCGTAGTAGCTGTACCAACTCCTGTGACAGGTGTGTAAGAATAATATCATGCATCACCAGATCTTGACTTTAAATACAAACTTATGCATAATAGCCAAGAGTATAAAAGACCACTTGAAATTGAGATGTCAGAATGTACTGTTTGCATTGAGGTTGTAGTAGTGGGATGAAGATCTCTGAGAAGAGAAAAATTGCATGGTTTCTGGTGTGCGATTGGACACACATGGAAATTGCAGGAAAGCTTGCTTGGAATAATGTGCCATGCTGAAATATGCTTCCTCCAGGGATACAGACATCAAGTGGAAATCCGGCAGAAAACTAGCCACCACGTCCTGAGAAATATGTTCTGTCTGTTAACTTGCAGTCTGTGAAAACCTGTCCATGTGTAAAATCAGACAAGGTTAGACATGAAAGAATGCCCTCAGACTATTCACATGTTAAAATCTGTGGAAAAAATATCACTCTTGAAAGAAGAAAACCACTGACGAAACCCCATCAGAAACATGCTGGCTACCAGTGCCTGGGACAAACAATGGTAGGGTCTTTTCTTTGAATGAAAAGAAGTTTAATAGCTCGGATTACTATTTGTACCAATACTATTTGTCTGTTATCATAAAAGAAGATGCTGTACTCCTGTGAGCAGCTGGAAAAGGATCTGTGTAAGTAAGGATGACCTTTGGATACTGTGGAAAGACAATATAGTTGTACTTAAGAGTCATAACTTAGACATACCAGTGCAAAATTTGGCCTCAACTAGAGAGAATGGTGCAAAACCAGGGGATGCAATAGTTGGATCTTCCAGCAGATTGGTACCGATACCTTTCATTGGTTCAATAATCGACTTCTTCCACTTGAAAGGAATACATCTTAACTGGATGGTACTCTGCCCAGACCTCAATCTGATCGAAAACTTGAGATTTATAGCCCGAGTATTTAAGGTGATCGTTTGGCTACGAGACCTTGTTCGTCAGTTTATGCAAATTATGCTAATTCAAGTAGATCAAAGAACCAGAGTTAGCAATCAAAGCAGCTTGGGAGAAAATACAACTGCAACACTGTCAGTCTTTATATCTATGGAGAATCATATTCTCTGTGTAATATTAAATAAACATACTTGTTGTGGGTGGGCACAACCATTAATGTTCCAAGGGCACTACACAAAGTTAAATGGAAGGGTGGTACAGAGAAGTCTTGTTCACTGAGTTATATTCAAATTGATTGTAAACTGTATGGATGACGGGAACATACATGCACTAGTGTAGCATGGCCAAATGACTCAGATTCTGTGTGTTTTGTGAGAATACATTGGGAATTTCCATCCCAAAATCTCACAATAGGGTCTATTTTTTCCCATTATAAACTTTTATTCACACTCATCAAAACAAGTACCAAAGAATTCTGAGCCTCTACTTTATGAAGCAAGTCTTTCAAGTAAGGTCCAATACCAAAACATGGAAAGATTGCAGAAAAAAGTTTATTGTCTTCAGTGAAATTGAATGATAAATATTTTTTTTAACAACATTCAGGGTCCAATAAATCTCATCCTTTAAAACTGAATCCGTAAGAATGGCGAACACAAAGGAATTACGGGCTTTTTCAAATTCTTATGTCTGAGATCATTGACGTCTTTTTCCTTTTAAATTTTCCCACCCTGTGGACACTAAGAGAGCATTTTTAGCAATCTTGCTATGGGTTTGGTTGGATGATGAGGGACAGGGACACCTGAAAAATTCCTGGAAATTTTGACCCATCTAGATTCAATCCTGGGTTCCTAGAGCCTTAACCGCTCATCAGATCATCTACAACATCATTACTATTACTTGGTGCTCCACAGTGTTTTGTCCTGTTGAACAAAGAACGTAAGAATTTTTGGCAATTTCGGAACTACACATGTTACTTTTTGTACAAGCCGTCTTCTTGGGGCAGCAACTTACCTATTACCGACTTTGCATTTTCAAACCCACTGGCTTTAATGAACAAATAGGTAAGGTTTAATTTTTCTTTGCAGTTTGTATGCAGATAAACTGAGTATCCACGCAGTAAAAACCCATTTCTTATCGAATGATTTATCGCTATTACTAACATTTTAAGCAAATATTTATTTTCTAATTTTGCCGAGGAAATCTAAAACAGATAGTATTGTCGTATTTCGATTTACTTGCTTTATTTTTTAAACTAATTAAATTGATTTCTGCTCTCTAACATTTACGGTTTGTAACAATTTTTGAGTCGGAAGTACAACGAATCTCTGCAATTTAATTATTGAAAACTTTCATATTATCTATTTGTAATAGTTTGAGACTGCATTCTAGCAAAAATTATTCTTTATTTAAAATGCAATGTATTTACAGATGTATACAAGTTTATGCAAAATCTGAGTTTTGAATTTTTCAGAAATTTTCTCTGAAGAAAAATAATATGATTGTGTTAATGTAATATAAAACTCCGGCATCGAACTTCTTCCATAAACGTCTTTTCCTTTCGGAGTCGTTTGAATAAACAACCGGGATCAGTCATCTTCGTCGTCGTCTACTCTTCTTCTGACGTTCCTCTTTGCATCCGATATGTTTTTCCTCTTTTTGAAAGTGGCCCGGCAACCGGAGAATTCGGACGACAGGGAACCCACGGTCTTCTCCTTGAAACTCGTTGGCAGCTTCTCTTTGGGTACGGTGATGTTGACTTCTACGTGGTTGTCTGACTTCTGTGGCAACTGTAGGTCTATTTTCGGTTTGTCTCTAGAAAAAAGAACTTTTATAAGTATTATTTAATACAAACAAAGATGTATCAATCAATCTGGATGTAACAATATTTAATTAACTTCTCCCTAGAAATATTCTATAAAACTAATTACTTTTCCTCATCTTAAAACTGAAATTCTAAAGAATACCCAGAGTCTTGGTGCTTTAAAGTAAATTCAAATCAATGGGCAAATAATAAAATATGTGCTCTCTAACAAAAATTAATCCAATTGTAGTGAAATGTCATAGTCAGATAATCATTTGCATGTTCAGTCGACTCGAATGAATGGTCTGAGCTAAGGAACATTTGAAGTATGAACTGCAACGGTGTATACAAAGAGCGATTCTTTCTTTTGGGGACCAAACTTCTGGTGGAGTTTGATTGCACACACTGCTTTCCCATTGAATTTGTCTACTGAAACTGTATGAGAGTTTGAAAGGGGACATATAGCTCTATATTTGGGTTAGAGCAATGTGGCAATTAGATGACGTCGACACAAATGGGTCTCGAATGTCAAAGTCCAGTGGATGGCCTAGGATGATGACGGAATGGGAAGATAGAGTGATTGTTTGAGCATGCATACTGGCACCAGAGTTGTTGCCCTGTCATGCAGGACACACCTCTCGCACAAATGTCTTTGTGGTTGCGACATCTTTTCTTGTCCAATAAGATCTCTTACCTATCAACCACATTTGAGTCCGGCCAAATGTTGCCTGCGACCGTCTGGAATATTGACAACTTAGCCCACCAAACAAACACTATTTGGCAAAAAAATCCACTTTACAAAACTTTACAAAACAATGCCATGCCAGATAACAGCTTGTATTTGGGCAATGTCTCATTGACTTCCTTGCTTAACATAGCACATTCTCTGAATTTAGAATAGTTGGATCATTTATTTTCCTATGCATGTGTACATTGGAGAATATTTCCAATATACAAATGGCGTCTACAATTTGAATGTCAACTGATTGATGTCATTTTCTATCAATATTATTTCGTATTTATAAAACTTTTTAAAGGCAGGGTCGTTTAAAAGTAATACCCCCGGGCAATGTTTCCACCGTAAGGGCAATACAGTTGACCCCCTATAACACTGTTGATTATTCCGTTTTATATGAATTCCATGTTGTACTACTACATACATACTACTACTGAATTAATTAACTAATTGTAATTTTTCTTTCTTTTCTAAATTGTTGAAATTTATTAAAAAGAAAATGTGATCTTTAATTTTACAAGACTTTACAATAATGCTCTGTAACGGTGACGAATGACTCCAAAGACTGCCATTAAATGACTCGACTTAATATCGGGGACAAAGATACTAATGTAACTGGTAAAAAGACAAGAACAAACTATTAATACTAGTTTGTATACTGGTACTCTGCAATCTTATGGCACATGTGGCCCACATACAAAGAAGACCGTTTGCCAAATCCAAATAAACTTGGAGTAACAACACTAAGATATTTAATTTTATTTTAAAGATACATTGAATTATAAGAAGTTGGAGATTTGATAATGTGTTAGTGTACATATAATAAGTATTTGGATGCCCAGTTGTACAAAAACTCTGTTAAATTTAATGTATTGGAAAAGGATGTTGGTACCTACCATCTATTAAGAGTGATTGCTGCAATAATGACAAACTTTGTTTGATGGTATGTTTTGGCCAAAACTGTTTTCCGTTCCTCTACAAGAGAACATTAGTGAAGTTGGCCACTAAAATTGAATAAACAGTGCCAAAGGAACCAGACTAAACTGAATCTGTAGATGCTCACCAGGATTCCGATTAGGACTCTGAAAACCAAACAAGTTTCCTCTTTTATGAACCTTACTTTATAGTAACACTATTGTCATGCTACAGGAAAGTGCTTTCTCCAAAATTATCTAGAATTGTACAGTCCCCCTATAATTACGATTCCTATAAAACTACGAAAAAATTGCTACCGGTANTTTTGGCTTTAATGGTTTAGGGGGCGTAGGAGGTCTCTGCACTTCGTTTTGTTTTGCCACGGCTTTCCTAGCCAATTCTTTTGTATATTCGTCATGTAACGAAGGATCTTTTTCTACATCTTTTTGGAAAGCTTTCAATGCTGCCTAAGTTTATAAACTATTATATTTATTATTTCTTAAAAGTATTGTAAATTTCTTAAATATGTCACATTAGATCTAAAAAAAATTCAGATTTTTTAAATTGATTTTTTTTATAGTTTATGTTTAAATAACATTAATAAACTATTTCATTTAGCAGAAAAAATTTACATAATACACTTCTCATTAAAAGAAATCTGGTAAAAACAGATCTGGTTTGGTAGCTTACAAATTATATCTACAAGGAATGGCAGACCGATCATTAAAATTTCTCCATTGATAGTAGCCACTTCTTGACAAGACTTCCTTTAGCTCTGCATCAAAACCATTGAGGTTGAATTGGTACAGGTCCAGACACATTAAGAACTGGATGGCATCCTATTGCATTTAATTTAGGAAGTATTGATCTCAAAACAAGTGTATGGCATCATTCAGGAGAAAAAGCAAATCCTTTATGCATTATTTGGGGCAAATCGGGAAAAACGGTGGAAAAGATTACGGTATGAACTGCAATTTTGGGTAATGCCGAATGCCTCCAGTTATTATCTAAGGAACAATGAATGCATAGATAAATTGAGGTGATCCTCATGCCACAGGACCTTCTCTGAACCGCTTCCAAAAACAAGTATTTTTTTAACATTCTTGAAACCGTGTCGGTATTTTTTCCTTTGTTCAAAACATGCACGATGTAGTGCAATCACTCGACCACTTGGCATTTTTCATCGTCAACCGAATAAAAGTTAATGACGAAAAATGCCAAGTGGTCGAGTGATTGCACTACATCGTGTTCGAACAAAGGAACAAGTATTTTGGCAAAATAACATTTGTCAATACATTTGTTTACAGTATCTACATAATGAGCTTTGTCCTCTCCTGATCTTCTAATCTATAATATGTCCTCCAATCACGTCTAGGATATGATGAGAAGATGCATTAGAGATGTGCCTCGACCCATAGACAATCGGAGAAATTTACATATGCTAGTTGAAGATGCATGGATAAACATTTCACAAGCAACCGACCATTTAATTAGGAGCATGGCTGCTTGTGCCTGATGCCTATATCAGGTCAAAAAAGTAGCCACATATCTTATTAAATAAACTAACTAATATTTAATGAATTTATTTAAAAACATTATTATAGATATCTGAGTCAATTTTTATCAACTTACAGACATTTCTTGGTGCTACATTTTTCTTTTGACACGAATACATGGACTAGTGGTAATAAACAAGCAAATATTTATCGTGACATTGTCACCATGCCGGGCTACAATTTTTAATCATATTTTTAATTTATTTAATCTAATATATATGCTCTCTACCTCAAATTAGTAGTGTCTTGCCCTTGTACATCATACTTTTCTTGTTAGCAGTAGTCGTGCTGGTCATCTATCTAACACCTTTCGGGGGAAAAGTTTTGAATTGAAATAACATGACTTCTGGTTTGAGTCGGAAGTTTGTGTACAGTTAATCGAGGACTCCTGCCCTAAGCTTTCCATATCTGGTCTCGGCCTTCATCTGTCTAACTCTATTCTTGAGATTAAGGAAGAACAGATAGCCAGATGGATGACAGTGGGAATTTATAAGTCTACAATTTTTTCAAACTGCACCATTATATGCGGTTTAGTGTTACTCGGCATATTATACAGCAGGCCTGTTTAATTATTTGCATGATTTAATTTGAATTTTCAAAACTACATACAGCTCTCCCTTGATAGTCCAACGTTTTTTAATCTGACATGCTCAGTAGTCCGACGCACCTCCCGTCAAGGTACCCGTCCCCGTTACGTGTCTGCTTGCACAGAAGCATGTCGCGACGTGAATCTCCCCATCCAATTCTTACACGATGACACACATTTTGTGTGTTTTATGTGAGCAGTTCTGTTCGAACAGTTGGAGTAGGGAATATTGTAAGCTACTGCTAGCAAAACAATGCAAAATATGTAATTATTTTCGGTAATCCAAACACTTTTGGTAATCCAACACCCCTTTGGTCCCATACCTGTCGGACTATTAAGGGAGAGCTGTAATTGTAATAATAATTATTTATTGTTTCTTAAACGTTCATTGTGTGTGCTAGCATGCAATAGTTTTCAGGGAAATTTTGGATCCTGAAAATATTCTGCACCCTGCCAGCTTCACTTTTTGCTCAAACCCTGGCTCACACTGAAGAGAATGAACAAAATGTTTGTATCGAGAATGTTTCGGCAACAAAGCTATATTTCATTTGTCAGGAAAAGTGAATCAACACATCTGCATGTGGGTTCTGAAAACCCACGTGTAGCTGCCAAACATTCAAAAGGCAGTCCAAAAGTAAATGTGTTTTGTGCCCTGACAGAATATAAAGTTTATAGACTTTTCACATTTGCTGAAAAAACTAACCAGAATTGTGTATCGTGACAAATTGGAGCTATGGTTATTACCACAGCTTCAGAACAACAGACCTAATGCTGTCTTTCAACAAGATGGATCACCACACATCAGTCACAGAGCTATTTAAACATCCAATTTCATGGTGGATAGATATGCTGAATGGATCCTAAAGCTGACCTGCATGGTCACCAAACCTTATGTCCCTGGATTTTTTTTCTCTTGGGATACATAAAGGACAAAGTATACGCACCACATTTGCAAAAGTTTTGTGGCAATGGTGAAGGATTGCATGTGCGAAACTATAGAAACAATTGCTGGACATCGGTTGTGTTTGACAAAAAAGAATCACAAATTATTTTAATGTGTGTTGCATGGTACATGTAAGGCACAAACAAAAACTGTTTCAAATAATGCAAATTTCGTACTGTCGCATTCAATAAATGTTTCTAATCATTCAGGCATTTTAACTCCCGCTATACATCACAAAAAGATTGGATTTAGAAAGCAAATGCCACAATTAAATTAGTTTTTAATATTTTGTTTATTCCCATATACTTCAATGAAGCAAATATATTTTATTTACGTCAGTGCTACTCAAACATTAGTCTGCAAGCAGTTTATTACCGGTTATGACAAGATTTCACTTAAAATTTCGTGTTTATATACAATTTAGTATATAAACATGAAATTTTAAGTGTTATAAGTCTTTTAAAAACATATTTTTAATTTTATAACTTTCATTTTTCTTTATTATTTAAACATTTAGTGCCAGGATGGACTGTCAATTGAAACTGGCCCAGGAAGTTTCTTAAAATCAGCTTGCAAATACATACTTTCAAAATGATTAGAATCAAATTTTGTTATTGTATTTTTCTTACTAATTCAGTCTAAAAAAAGCACCAAATGATTGCTCGATTACATCAGGCTATTGTAAAACTACTATTTAATAATTAAACGTACAGTAATCTGACTAGAAGTAGATATCAGGTGGCATCTTTGGTAAATTTAATAATTAATCTAATCCAGCGAGCATTTGGCATTAATCTAAAAATCGAGTTGAACTCTATTCTTTCCATTTTATAATTATTTAATTTTGCAAAAATATGGGTCAGAGAGGGATAGAAACGAGAAAAATCTGGTCCACAAATACGGAAAGTTTGAGAAGCACTGATTTAGGTGTGTTAAATGCTAGTTTTATTGATGTATAAACAGGTAAAAACTGCGTACTTTTTAAAATCTCAAAACTTAAACTATGCAAAGATCCTGTCGGATCTAACTTTATAATTTAGAAATTGTAATTACCTCTTCAATTTTTTTCATATCCTTTTCAAGTTTCCTTTGTGTTTCATATTGCTTTTGTCCCTTCTTCCTCAACTAATTAAAAATAAATGTAATCTTAAATGAGAAAATGATATAAAAATAAAAATTAATTTTCATCTTATTTTAAATTACATAGATCAAGTTTCTTCACAGTAAATGAAATTAAGTAATCTCCAATTAAAAAGGATTACGTGTGTTTTTCTTTCATTGGAGCTATTGAAATTTTGAATTTAAATGAAATATAAAATAAAACGGGAAGTTATTTAACTTTATTATTGCTGCTAATCAAATAAGTTTTATAATTTTAAAGTGGCATAATTTAAAAACAAGGAACTAGCGAGAGAATTCTAATGATATTAAATAATCGACAACAACATACGTGATTATGAGTAAATTTTACCATAAATTTAAAACTATACATCAACCAAAGCCGAATATTATCGGGCTAGAAACGGCTATAATTATAGCTGTTTTTAGCCCGATAATATTCGGCTTTGGTTGATGTATAGCTTTAAACGTATTGGATGTAGTAAGGATGTTTGATTATAAATTTAAAACATAAAATTTCTAGATTAAGTGAGTGATTAGAAATTGTATACAAGGCGCTCCCCTATACTGCGACAAAAAAATCGTAACTAGTATTCATACAAAATTCTAATTTTGTCATCCAGAGGTACATATTTTCTTCTTTAACTTCTATAACTAAGTTTAAACTTGAATAAAATTATCCGACAACGCAAGTTTTGATTTTCCTATAACACAGAATGTACTGTACCCCCACATTGAATGGGACTCTGTTGTACTTTTTGTTTTGTCTGTTTTACTATTGTATAATTTACTAAAGATAATTAAGTGACAAAGTAATATAATTTAACAGTAATATTTTATATACATATAATAATATATTACTTCTTTAAGCTTTTTTTTCACATTCTCTTGATGTCCTTTGCCTCTTTCGTGAAATTCGATACTCTGTAAAACAAGAACATTTGCTTTAAAAAAGTTTTAAAAAATTGTGTATAAATCAATAATAAGTTTTTAATTACAGTAGAGCGTCGATTTTCCGAAAGTCAATCATCCGAAAGAATTCCAGTCGGCAAATTTAAATTTTCGCCAGTGCTGTGGCGCTTCAATCTTTGGCTATGTCTTGGGCTACTCAAATATTTTACGTTTTTGATACTAAATTAACATCTGAAGTATAATTTTTTATTGTTTTTATATTTTTCAATATATTTATTTTGTTTGTACAAAATAAAAAAATAATTTTTAACGATACAATAGTCTTTGTTAGGCTTAACATCGACGAAAATTCAACGCGAAGCGACATGCAACGGAGAGAAATTTCAACATCGGATACGTTAAACTATTTTTTCGTACATAAATCGGTTATCCGAAATATCAGTTATACGAACAACCCCAGTCCCCAATTGATTCGGAAAATCGACGCTCTACTGTATTATTATTATTTATAGAAAAATATGGTACATCAATCTAGAAAGTTAACTAAAAGTAAGTGGGTTAAAACTGAAATAATTACATTAATTAACGATTAACAAATTTTGAATTACAGATAGATGTATCATCATCTAATACCAATACAGTATTAGAAATGATAACTGAAACTCTGTATAATTGTTAGATTATGAAGCTGATAACTTACTGCAGAAATTATTTTGTGCACACAAAAAGACAAGACAAGATAAGACAATGGAAATGCAACATAACTTTCCAATTCATTCAGACTACAGACCAAAATAAGCTGCAATATTCCCTCTTAAGTAAGGATCTCGTTCTGTAAACAAAACAATATCTAATAAACTAAACAACGTATGACATTGAAATCTGGCAGGTGCAGAGAAGACACATTACAGGACTTTTCAGAATCATCAAATTGAGGAATGGCAATTACATGCATCATAATTACATGTGAAAAATCAGCAGAAAATCACCACCTTATGCATGTGATTGCGGGTTAATCTACATTCCCATACTGTGTGTACGCTCAATTTTCGAGTAACAAATTTTAACAAAAAGTAATCTAACACTGAAAATACAGAAAAAATAATAACCGGAAATAAAAAAGTGAACTGTTTGCTGCCCTGCTGTTTACACGAGCCACATCACGGCAGCTTACAGTCTGAATTAGAATAAGGCTTGTTTTAATTTAATACAATAAACAGTGCTTATATTTTATTTGTTATTTTTCTCATAACATACATTAAAATAAGGAAAGACCACAGAACAAACAACCCACCAGGAAATTGGGAATTTCCAGTGAGCCAGTTCACCACTGGTAAAGTTTCTTTCATGTGAACTTACTATGAGTACATAAAAAATTTGAATGGAGAACAAATTGTTCTGAAAAGGAGTACATTACAGATGTTCCTGAATAAGCTCAAAGTAAAAATAACAATTTAAAGAAATCAATGTTCTACTGTATTACAAAAAAATTAATTATTATATTTTTCAGTTAACTCATTTCGACAGTAATTCTAAAATCATTTGTAAAATAGAGGGACGACTTTAGAAAAAGTCCAAGTGTAGAATATCCCCTCCCTTTGGATACCATCCAGTAACATATTTTCTTTTCTGTAACTTGTCCATAAAGACATTTTAGAACATTTTTCCTGCAATTTTTCTACAAAGTCAAACCATAAAAGTCAAATTATGAAGAACACAAAAAACGATTTTGTACGGCCGTCCAGTTAAATTTTCAGTATATATTTACAATCGATACATCACTCTATTTCTAAAGATACGTCACTAAAAGACATCCAAAAACTGTAAAAGAATCTACATGCACCTTTGATAAAGCTCTTTAAAAAATAAGTATTCTCCAGTTGTTTTTATTTTATTATGCAACATTGGCCCAGAAGTTATTTTTAGATCTTTTTATACACTTAATATTTATTCCTTTCTAAACTCCTGTTAACTTTGTATAACTTTGTTTAAAATGATTGAAAATATTAGAATAATCTTCTTCGGGAAAAACATTCCAATAAGAACAAATTCCTAACCATTTTTTAGAACATTTTTCCCGAAGAAGATCGTTTAAAGCAATAGAAAATGTTAGAATAAAGTTATATATACTGCATTAAGATTTTTGAGCGAGTCTTTTTATACACATATAAACAAACAGCCAGGTCATTGAAAGCCTGGTACAGGGTCCGGGAGTAGAGCGGGTCTCTTTTGTCTTGTTTCAAATAAATGAAATACATAGAATGTTTATTAATAAATAGCATTCTTAAAGATTATTTTTCTTAGTAAAAATAACAATAATTTATAAGGGAAGAGACCATTATGATCCATAACTTTTCTATAGGCAAGAGAAAAATCTCCAGCTTCCCCCTCACAGCTTACTGATCTGGGGTTAAGCTAGCAGATATATAGATAGATAGTCTCTAAGGACCCAAATCAAATCCAGATTAGTGAAAAATCCCAGAATTCTTTAGGGTTTTTCCCATTCTTAGGATAAGTCGGGCCCATCTCTCACCATCTGGCTCGGCCGAAACCATAACAGGTTTGCTAAAAATGTCCTCTTAGGTCACACAGGGTGAAGAGTTGAAAAAATAAAAGCTTGCCTCTCTTGACAGCCTTGCAAAGAAGATGCAAGAATAACTTCTATCAACATTGGACTTTAGTTATTCAATGGCATTCTATCAATTAAATTATTTGTTTTAATTTGTGGTAAGATTGCAGATGTAAATGACACCATTGGGACCTTAACAGAGCTGTAGAGCATACCCATAGGAACAAAACAGTTAACGGAAACATACCTCTAAATGATGGCAGTTTCGACTACCATCTCACTTGCAGACGTCACATTTGCAATCAAGTTGTTTTAGGCACGGCAATCAGTGCCCGTAACAAATAAACGCATTAACTTCTACCAACAGAAAACTGTGTTTACAGCACAACTGTCTATGCTCTACGCTCCACGTCGGCAAAGGCTTACTACTGTTTGCCTCGACCGACAGTCCACGGGTAGTCGTGCACTTCGGCAACCGTGCGGGAGGGAGTCCCCACACCTCCCCTAAAACTACATATCATTAACGGTAGAGCGTGCCACTACAAGCCGGCATAGTCACCTGGGTGAATAGTTAAACGTGACAGTCTTAGCAGAGCGTTCAGCACGACTCCCAACCGCACTCAGAAGTAGACTGATTTCGGAGGTTTATATCTCGCAAACGAACACACGTAAAAATACAGTTTCTTTGTCTTTTTTTGCTTGCTCTACAGCTCATTTAAGGTACCAACAGTGTCATTCGCATCTTCAATTGTACCTTAAATCTTACCCCTCCAGAAAAGTGAAGGAGACTTAAACATTGTAAAATGTTTATGATATTGGTATTATATTTTTAAAATAATAATTGTGTTCTGTCTAATTCAAAAACGACACTTACAACTTTATTATCAGCAAACCAACATTTGCAAAATTCGCAAAACTTTCGGGGAAGAGATTTCCAATATTCGGACCTGTGTAAAATAAATTAATACTTAGTTACATACACACGCAAGCATCTCGAATATATTTTAATATTAAAGCTACTTACATTATTATAAATAGAAATTAACTTGTAAATTTCAACATATGATTTTCGTTGTGTACTTTCGCCACAGTGTTGCCATCTTTGTATTCTATTCTGAATTTTATATAAAAAAAAGTTTTAAATATTTATAGTAATAAATAGATCTTATATATATATTTTTAATATTTTATTATCCTGTTAAAGTACTTTAAGCTTACAGGTAGAGCGATTCTCCTAAATTTGTGTGTTTTTTTTTTTTTTTTTTTTACAATGTCGGTTACTCTTTCGTAGGTGGCGCTATTTAGTTTCTATTACGAACACGTGTTTTTCAGCATCCAATTCCACCAGAAGAATCAGAAGAAGAACACGTGTTTTCGAGTTACGCATTCAAACTAGGAAACGGATTAATGTAGGAATGGATAATGGTGACGATTTATACGTTGAAATAGGGACTGTAACGGACGAGACAGTGGAAGTGCCCGTTTATACTTATATAGCCATGTTTGTACTCGATTGTTGCGAAGTTTATGACATTAATATTTATTTTGTTAAATCAAATGCATCTTCACAGTTCTGTATACCTGTAAAAGTCACGGAACACTTTAAATTTAAATTTATCGAATTCGATGATTTACCTCAAAACGTAAGTTGGATTCGTTACTACAGAAATATATAATGATATAATTTTTAATGAAGACGGTTGCAGATATTTATGTATAGAGTTTGAAAATATAGATTATATTAGTCGTCCTTACAACTATAATTGGGCTGACTTCATACAAAATAATTAAACGTGCTGTTGCTATGTAACCACTTGTTTCAGCTCCTATGTGGTAGAGTTTTATGTTTGAAGTTGACAAGTTTTTTTATGCAGTGGGATGTGAAGAGCATTACTTGCAGATTTGGTAATTCTACGACAAAAATTTACAAGAAGAATTCGTAGATTACGGGACGGCATCCCACATTCGTGCATTATACACACACATTATAAATACACAAAACACATATGACACTTATTATATTTCTAAAGCACATTGCAATACTGGAGAATGAGACTAAGCCTCGAAATTTGACATGTATACAAGAACAAATGAAATAATCTGAAGCTGAAACTATTGCTGTAATATTCTAAGAATAATATGTATTTTTGTGTTTTTAGTTTGGAGGAAAAACAAAAATTTTTAGCTAATTTATTTTTTTAAGAGTGTCACAGAATCTGCATTTTTATATTGGTATAACTCATTGAAATTATAAGTTAAAAGTTTAATATTAACTAGGTGACGGCCGGATGGCCGAGGCAGTTAAGGCGTCGACATACCACTCTTGGGGACTCTGGGTCGTCAAAAAATCACAGAATTTTTTATGAGCAGTTTGTCTCGGATCTGTTGGATTTTGTGCCTTGTCACCTGGTTGCCTTCGTTGTGGGCCTGGTTGAATCCGTAATGGATGTGAAAGGAGGATCTTTTAAAACCCTTAGGGGGGAAGAGTTTAAAAAGCAAATAAATAGAAAATTGCTTTTAAATCTATATTAATTAATTAATTAACTTTTTCATTTATTTAGGTAAAAGACAGTCATTTTCCTGTTATTCATTCGGTTAATTCGTTGACGTGCATAGGAGGTTTGTGTGCAGTAGTCAGATGGGCGATCAAAACAAATCCAAATGACAGCTACTCAGATTTATTAGTAAGTAGCTTAAATATATTATTAATTAGTTTAGATTTAATTATTTTGTATTTTTGTAAGCTATTTAATAAATAAATAAACTATGAGAACATTTGAAAGATGCATTCATTTTACCTAAATAGTGTTTACTATTTGGACAAAATGAATGCATCTAAAATATATTAACATTACAAAATTGTAATATTTGAAAGGAAAATACTACGAGGTCTGTTCAAAAAGTATCGGACTTTTATTTTTTCCACGTAAACCAATGATGCGTGAGAGGCCTCTTTCGGTAGAGTTGTGGAGGGGACAGTCGTGCACAGCCCTGAATTTTTTCCCGCCTGCAGGAAGCGTCAGTCATTGGCAGTCGGCCTATGAGTGAGGTCATGTAGCGAGCTCTCGTCGGATTCCACTAAGTTGGAAAATGACTGAACAACGTGAGCAGTGATATTACATCAAATTTTGCCAAAAACCTTGGCGATACCCGAGCGTAAACCATTCGCAGGATTCAGCAGGCTTTCGGGGACGATCCTCAAGGCCAAAGAAAGCGCGGCAGGCCCGCAGAAATATCAAGGTCATGTTGACAGTTTTTTCGACTCTCGTGGGGTGGTGTATGGTGAGTAAGCACTACGAGGCCAATTCATCGCAAAGAAGTACTACCAGGAGGTCCTTCGTCGTCTTTCCGATGCTGTGCGACGCAAACGACCGGATCTGTGGTCAATCAAAACTTGGCAGCTCCATCGTGATAACGCATCCGTCCATTCTGCTCATCTGATTCGGGCTTTTGTCGCCAAACACAACACTCCTGTGGTTTGTCATGCTCTGTACTCTCCCCACGTGGCTCCATGTGACTTTTGGCTATTTCCCAAGCTGAAAATGCCGCTAAAAGGAACCCGATTTTAGTCGAGAGAAGACATCGTGCGGAATGCGACAGTCCAGCTGATGGCCATTCCAAAAGATGCATTCCAACAATGGCAGGAACGCTGGGAGAAGTGTATACACTACCAAGGAGACTACTTTGAAGGGAATTAGGGTTTTGTACCTCAAAATCAATAAATGTATTTTTGCTGACCAAATGTCCGATACTTTTTGAACAGACCTCGTATTTAAAGGAGAATATTTTAATGCATTAATACGGTCGACTTGTTAATATAAACTCGGATGGATGGCATAAACAGTTCATATTAAAAGACCATTTCCAGATGCAATGGAACAAAAAAAAAGAAGTAATTCTAACAACGCATTAACACCACATGGCAAACAGAATAATGTTTAATTAATCAGAAATACAAAACAAAGGCTCTGTATTGCCCACGAGAAGCATGTGTCACAGGGTGACTGTAAACTGTCCTATTTGTACGCCAACTGATTTGAAATGTTTTTAAATTTAATTTTTAATTAATTTATTAATTTCAAATTCAATCTTTAAATTTCAAAAGTGGGGAAAAAATGTTAATTTACTAACATGCCTTTGATTCGAATAAGTAGAATGCACCAATTCAGTTTTTTTTGTTGTTTTGTTTGAATTAACAAGAGTGTACTGTATATAAAAATGTCGTATCATTTCTAGTACTTTAATAATAATTTTGTAATTATTTACTGTAATATATGTAATACTACATTCATTTATGCACATAATGAGTTTCATCTCTAAACAAGTGATTTATTTATAATGTAGGGGTTTAGAAATGGATGTTTAATGGCTTGCTCAGAAGTAAGTAAACTTTTATTTATTTTTAATACAGTGTGATTCAAATTAAAGCCTATTAGTTTTGTGGCAATGGTGAAGGATTGCATGTGCGAAACTATAGAAACAATTGCTGGACATCGGTTGTGTTTGACAAAAAGCTTCGTACCAAGTTTTTGGCTTTAATGGTTTAGGGGGCGTAGGAGGTCTCTGCACTTCGTTTTGTTTTGCCACAGCTTTCCTAGCCAATTCTTTTGTATATTCGTCATGTAACGAAGGATCTTTTTCTACATCTTTTTGGAAAGCTTTCAATGCTGCCTAAGTTTATAAAGTGTTTCAAACCATGATGACAATCAGTGTGAACAAAGCACTGCTGGAATGAAACACAATGCTAGTAAAGAGGCATCCTCTGACTATTAGTATTAGAGGATGCATGCAGTGTGATAGTCATGATTAAAAACCAGAAGCTGATACTTCAAGATAGCATTCTTAACTGCAACACACAACAGATCTCCTGTTGCAGTTAATAATTACAGTTTTTATTAAAATTGTCAGTAACTAAATATGTCTGTGCTTGAATAAGCTAATGCCCGCCACTGTTCGACTGGATAAAACCACCGAACACTGGTAGTTGGTCGTGGCTTCTAATGTTAATTAAATGTAGAGAAAAATATGCATAAATAATTCAAGTATTTTCATTGAAATCTTTTAGTGTTAAAGAAAATTTTTTAATGTAATAATTTATTCTTAATTTTAAAATATAGAACTCAATATGGACCAAATTTTGTGAAGTTGACATGCCTAATTCTGTAAATCTGTTGATTGATCGAAAAAGGTAAACGTTATATTAATATTCTGCATGTTAATAAAAATCATCATCAAAACATCAATTATTCATTTACTTTTTTAATTAATTTCTAACAAACATTCATTTCTTTTTCATAAATTTTGTGAAATTGTCATTTCTCCCATTATTAGGGATCGGTTTCACACCAAAATCAATTCATTAAATAATTGAATTTCTAATAATGAGGAAAACGATGATTGGATTTGTAAGATGTTTTGTTAAAAGTAGAGATTTTGGACTTGCGTCTGAAATATTGGAACTTGTTAGGCAAAGAAACAAAGTTTTCAACTTATGGAATCATAAGCTGTTTTCAAAATACAGGGTGTTTCCCTCAAACATCCCTAGTTTTAAATTCAATTTCACTTACAACACCAAAAATCCAGCTTGTAACATAAAACGATGGAGAGAAACAAACATTTTCAATTGCAATTGTCTTCAAGTTAAAAAATGTATTCGGGAACAAATATCAGAATAGAATAAGACATGGAATATTATAATCAAAAATATAAAATGAACATGTGATTGGCAGTCAGTGGTCACATGGTTGCATTGGGATGTAAAAAGTAATATTAAATATCGAATAATGCTCTCCAAGCCGCGGATAACGTGTCGTTTGTTTTATACTTTTAAATATAACATTCCATCTCTTGTTCTATCTGTTTCCAAATATGTTTCTTAACTTGAAGATGATTGCTAAAGGCAATTGAAAACATTTGTTTTTCTCATTGCTTTATGTTACAAGCTGGATTTTGGTTTTGTAAGTGAGATTCATAATTCTTCAGTACGTAGTGCATTTATTACTTAGTTTTAAACTGTTCTGTAAACCTATTTATTCAGATACGTGAATAAAATGTGTTGGAGAACGTTGGTCAAGACTTCAAGATCCCTGGTTTTATGTACGTATGCTCGAAAGGGCGAGGTGACAAACTGGACTTCCACTGCCGCATGGTCTAGATTGCCGGTGTCCCTTTTCTCATTATGTCCGATCACCCAACATTGTCTCATTGAACTGTTTTCTTTGTGGACACCTCAAGGATTGTGTGTATGCTACAAATATTCCCAAACAATCCTCAGAATTATTTATTGGACTATACTAAGGCTAATTTAAAATTATATTCAATAAAACACATATGAGATTGTGGCATAACTGCCTACTTCTTGCCAAATTGCTTTATATCTAATTAGTAAATTGGCCCTGATATAGCCAGAAATAATCTGGAAGATTGTTTGGTACATTACTAATTGAATTGGTTTGTTGTATACAGGGATGGAGAGTCTAAGTCAGGAATCAGAATCAATTTTAAAAAATACCAAGTCGGGAGTAGGGTATTTTTCCGCCAACTTCCCATCCCTAGCTGTATATGTCATTATATGTCAAGTAGTGAAGCTGAGCAATTCATTTTTCTATTTGATTAGGAGGGGAAAAAAACACAAGTTCATCTCTTTTGGCAAGTGTTCGACCATCTCATTGGGAGTGAGAATATCTGAACTTTTGCCGAATTTTGGTTCATTTGACTAATCACCTTTTCACAATTAAGTGTTTGAAAACTTTATAACCATGCATGTCCTAACGTAGTTTGTTTCACATAGTATGATGCAGATAATATTTTGTTTCAGTTAGTGTTTTTGTTTGTTCGTATTGGTTTGTATGATAATGTAGATCGAGATTTACTCTTTAACAAGGAAAATTTGAAAATATATCATTCAATAATTGACATCAAACTTACTAATAAATTTTAATTATTTTTAACATTTCAAGCTATTTAAAATAGCTTTTGTCATCTCTCTAGAATATGCCATTTGATAGAAATGTAGTGTGGAGAAAGTTGTGTGCTAAATGTAAAAAATTCTTTAGATATATACAATAAACCCCTGCTAACTAATGGGAGTAAAGGTTAGCTGAGTTAGCTGGATGTTTTCTGTGACTAACTTGTAAGGTTAGCAGGTGTGTATCCACTTATTGACAATATGAATGATATCATAAAGACTTCCGGATATCAAGAACAATTGTTAATTGTCAAGAAATTTTAAATTACTGTACTGTACAATTTTTTAAAAATTTGTCCAAGTTAGCAGGGATTTGCTTTATTAGTGTTTTTCATAACATTTTTTTGTGTTAGTAATAGAAACGAAGAATCTGTCTTACCATCAGATTTATTGAAATTGGAATTTCATCTTCAACATCCTGTAAAAACTCATAATATTTTGAAAAGAAAGCAAGAGTTTGTAAACAAAATGAAATCCCATCAAAATAACGAATCCCATTCCGGCAAAGACGTTTTCGAGATGTCATCTTTAAAGGAGTCGTTAGAAGAACAATTAGAAATAAAGAAAAAATCGTCTTCCCCTCCGTCCGAATATACGATGGATAAAAGTTGCGTCAATGTTAAACTACCACACATTTACGTGGAGGGTATAGATTTTACTATAGCTGACGTAATTCTGTTACCTACCGTTCATCATCTCTTGGTAAGTATTAATTCTTTCACTTCAGGTGATGTAAATTTAAAATTCCAATTTTATTTTATTCAAGACAGAGTTAAGACCTTGGAAATCCGAAATAGAGCGTAATCTTCCGTTATTATTAAACTGGTATCGCAGGTTATTAAAAAACGAATATATTTCAAAATTAATTGATACTTGGAAATGGGTTAAATGGGAAGATATATTTATTGAAACGTATAGAAATGATATAAAAATACCAGAAATTCAAAAGGAGAGTTTGTATACTAGGTAGGTTACTTTCATTACATCTTTACAGTGTTGAAAAAGTTACTGTGCTGTGAAAAATTTGTAATGACATTAAAGTTATATGTACAATACAGCATCACATACGAGACCCGTAAGTCATATGTCCTGCATTTCTACTTTCAGTTACTGTTTGCTCACATATGTTTGTTTTTGGAAGACTTCTTTGTCAATTGAATAATTTCCTATAGAATCTGGACCTTACTTCCCCAGATTTTGGGGTTTCGGAGGGACATTTTCAGCATTTGCTGTAGGAGAAACCGCAATATCATGCATAAAACTGTACTTAAACCCTTTCCACTACACAGTGACTTTTCAGACATCCTGTATTATGAATATGATATATTTCAATTCAACACATATTGGAATTTTCTTTCATAAATGCATAACAAGAAAATTTAGTTTGTGGATCAGTTGTTTTATATATATATATATATATTTTATTATATTTTAGAGATCCTTTGAGATGTAAACCTAGGATGAGGAATCGTGATCCTGCTGAAATTATTGATAAATTGACGGTAAGATTTCAAATTTATTTTTAATGCTCTCTATTTCAGCTGCTAAGAGTTTTTTATTTATTAATTATTTTTATTGTTTTCCTGTTTTAAAAATTGTTCAGATTGCTGGGGTATGCCCGTATTATAGTGCTCACCCTTTCAAAAATAACACAAGTCTCGAGTGGGAAGCATTACCGAGGGCAGTTCATCCTGCGGGAGGTAAATATATTTTAAATATTTAAAAGATATTTATGATCTATTGCATTATTGTATTGCTGTAATTAATGATTGAATTACCAGTAAATTCGATAAGAACAGATAGAACACACAATAATATTTTGAAGCCAAATATTTATTTGCATATATGTGGTTAATAACTGGATATATATTAAATTTGACTCATCAAGAAACATCCACAACATAGTTGAAAATGCTTGTACATTTTTAAACTTATGTTGAGTAGCCATTGTCAGGTACTCAATGTTCTAAAAACAGAACAAACATTCTAAATTTGAAAAGTTGAAGGCGAGTTTAATTGGAAGGGATCCGTGATTTCAAAAAGTGCCGTCCGATAATTTGCAGGTATATCACAGTCATTAAAATTAATCGGTGTATTTCTTCTGTTGGCCCTATAAATTTCTAATTTTTTCAGAGCTTTAATTTGTGTTTCATCACATACTTGTTGGATTAATGAGCATTGTTAAACTGTATGGACACGTAATTGTCGAGTGTGTAGTCAGCTAAGGGTCGTGTCCAATTATCCCTTATTGATAGTGGCTTGATGTTCTTTTCTCTTATGATCTTGTCGTGGCTCCAATACATATGAAAATTATTTGCTTATGCTTTTGCATACATTAAAGACAGAAGTGTAAATTGTTTTTACAGTATTTAAACTATAAAAGCAGTTTAAATCATTTTTCTTTTAAGTTATTACTTTACAGTTCTTTACAATTTTTAAAGTATCATATTACAGCATTCATTTGAATGCGGGAACTCACAATGGCCATTTTTTAATCTGGAAACTAAAAAATTACAGCACGTCCCATTTTTAGACAATGAAGCTGTTGCTTTTCAACACAGAATGAAGGGACGTAGTGCAGTAGTATTTGTTTCATTGTTGCTGACTTACCGATAAGTCAGTAACTAAATGATTGCTGGTGCGCTAATTTACCACTCAGGTACATTTTTAAAATTTATCATTCACAAGTAATGAAAACAATGGTAAAATTTGCAACTTCTTAGTTGTAATAAAATAAAATGCTCATAAATATTTATGCATAGTGTAACTTTATTTTTTAACCATTTAAACTCTGAAAATTTCTTCTTTTTCATAACTGGAGATGAAATTGTTTATACTCCTCAGGCTACAAGGAGAATTTGTATAGCAAAACCAGTCAAACAACTTTCCTTTCAGCAAATTATGTCTCAAACGGATTAAGCCGATCTCATGTTTAAATGGTTAATTCAGTCATTTTTCATGGTCGTGCATTTTATCACAATAATTAATAAATAGATTTTTCAAAAAGTGGGAGTTAAATATCTGCCTTGTTTCAATAAATATGTTTTTGAGAATTTAATAAACTTCTCAAAGTTTTTTGGTCATATTTTAAATGATTTTTTGGACCATCTTTAAGAACTTGAACTGCAGAATTGAAAAAGTCTGCTAATTTACTAGTTTTCTAGAAATTATATGAAACAATTGATGCTCATCATTAATTTTCTTCTATGAAAATGTATGTCTTAAAAATTTCAGGAATATTTCTCCTTAATATATAAACCTCCCTGTGAAATTTCTGACAAAAGGCACAAAAGTTGTTAAGCTTCAAAGTGAAAGAAAAAAAATCAAGCCCTACACATACACACACACTTCCATACGCGTACAGAAAAAAAGGGGTTTGTTTTTTGACCAATCACCATACTTTCCCTGTGTTATAGTACAGCTGGGAATGTAAAAATGAAATATTTTGTAAACAATAAAGTAAGATGTAAATGAAAATTTAGATAATATCACCTCTTTCAGTGTTAATTTTTATGATATAATCATTAAGATTCTAACGTACTTAACTAGTTAATGTTTAACAGAACTAACATTATCTTCTAATTTATAATTTTTAGGAGATTTGCCATTAAATAGAATAATGAGAAAATGTCATCAAGTCGAAAGTATCGTTACGGCCGTGTTATCGTTAGCCGTTCCCGGTAATCTGATAGTCGATTTCTGTGCGGGTGGCGTATGTGAATATTGAATTTTTCTTCTTTTTATAAAATAATTTATTATAAATTCTCTGTTCAAATTGAACACAATATAATCTCATCTGTCATCATCTATCTACATTTTATTAAAATATAATTTAATGTTTTTCAAAAACTATAATTTTGTGTGAATAACCTGCAGGTTATACGTCAATGTTAAAATATATTGACAAACTTGTTAAATGGCTTTCATTTGCATAAAGTCATTAAAAAATCTTTGGAAAATGCAAAAGATTCTTTGCATACCACAAAGTTATTCGTGTCGTCGTGATTTTTTCCAAAAACACATGTACAGGATGTCCAAAAAGTTACTGTGCAGTGGGAAATTTGAAATGCCATTAAAGTTTTACAGATCTCGTGTAATGCCCAACATTTCCACTTTGCAGTAGATGGTGGTACTGCTTATTCAGAGACGTTCTGGTTTCTGGCAAATAATTCTTCCAAGAACTAATCTCCTGTCAAATCTGGTCTGCCGGGTCTCCAGATTTTAGGACCTCTGGAGACATTTCTGGCATTTAATATAGGAGAAACTGCAATATTATATGTAAAACTTCACTTTTATTGAAATTTACTTAAAGCTTTTCCACTGCACAGTAACTTTTTGGACACCCTGTAAAGTAAGTGTACTTCTTAATTATTTTCTTATTACAGATATAAAAGTAGATCATTATAATGAAAAATATCCTCGAACAGTAAACATTGGAAATTTGCAGTTTAAAATATTATGGTTATTATTCAAATAATAACCATGATTTATTTGATCCAAATAGCAAATATGGTTACTGGTACCATATTTGCTATTTGGTTATTTAGATGTAAGTAATCGGTTTGCAAGCCAATGTGATGAATTGTATAGTTTTGTGCATGATTTGGCATTTTCTACAAGTATAGTCTTTAAATGATATGTCTTTTAAAATGTGCTTCCTGTAGTTTTTTTATAATTATGAACTTGGTCTTCCAATCACAAATCCTTTCATTTCTCCAAACAGATCTGTGAGTCAGCCATTAGTTCACAGTTTTTTCTGTTAATGTCATCTTGACTGAGCTTGTTATGGTGTCTGCCATGGAGCCAAAGTCTGCTCAAAGGTGTCTTTGCATTTTGCTTAGGTTTCATGGTGTACTGTTTTTGTCTGCAAGAGTTACATCTTTGTGTAATTGTGATATTTCTTGTTTTCTGAGGAAAAAAAACCTAGTGTTTGTATTTGTTTACAGCAAGGGTTTATTGAAGTAGAACCTGCACAAATCGGAATCTCGCAGTGCTGAATATTTTTTCCAGTTTGGCAGGTTTTTCAACACGGAAAAATCACTTTGTTCCAAAGAATTTATTAAGGCAGGTTCCATTTTGGACAGATTTTAGTGCCTATCTGTAAGCGTAGAGGACTTACATGTTTTGGAGTTTGTCCAATGTATAACTCCAAACGAATATGTCATTACTGGAATAGTATGCAAGTTTATTGTTTTAAATGTGATTTTGCATTGAGCTATGTTCTTAATACAGTAGAACCCCTCTAGTTTGCCCTCGGCTAGTCCGTCATTCCGGTTAATCCGACCGTGGTCGGAGTCGAGAAACTTGTCCCGACTTGTCGGTGACTCACCGTCCGTGGCATTTTTCTGTGTTCGTTACAATATATGTTTTATATTGTGTGTACATGTACAGTTTTGTGTGTGTTTTCAATATGTAAAGAGTGAAACGTAAACACGTTACTCTTTCATTAAATTTTCATTTAATGAAAGAGTAACGTGTTTACGATTAGCAGTGCTACAAAGACTAGACAAAGGAGAAGATTGTTTATTTTACTTTTTTCTGATAATCCGACCTTTCTTGCGTTCCGACCATACCCCCAGTCCCAAAGGTGACGGATTAGAGGGGTTCTACTGTACTGAGAATAATCTATTAAAATGCTTTTTCACCACACCGGGTTGTATATACTCCAAATCAACAACTATCTACAATTAACCAGTAACCGGTGCGAAATTCTTTAAAATCAGCAAACGTTTTAGATTCCCCTCCTGGGATCTTCTTCAGGCTCGCTTTTTTATACCTTTCGTTATAACCGGATTCTTTAATTCAAATGTTTTTGAAAAATATGGAACGTGCCATTTTTCGAAAAAATTTCCGAAAATGGAAGGAATCCACATGTTATTTCAAATATAATTTTCTACCAATGGGGATTCGTTGTGTGTAACACCTCATAAAATTTATCATATAAATATATTATGATTTATCGTCAATTAAAAATTGCCATGCTGCAGAGAGATTTATTTCTTCTTTGAAATTAATGCATGTGGATTTGCAATCGGCTTTAAAGATTTCCACTGCCTCCAAAGTTCTTAGTTGTTCCTGGTGTTGGGTGGTGCGAATAACATGCGCATCATCGAAGAAAGGTGTGATGTCCGGGTTTGTCGCATACGTAGATAGGGCCGTCGTACATTTATTATGTTCGATGTCTGATTTATGTTCTTTTAATCTTGTGGCCAATGAACGCTTGGTGGATCCGATATACACTAAAGGTCTATCCCATCTGTTATCTTTTAATGGAATACTGTATATCCCTGGCAGCCTATTTGGGTCTGAATTGTCCTTCCCGTTCCTTAATAAACTGTAAATGGTTGGGTTTCTTTTGTATGCAATATTAATTCCTTTTATTTTTGCAATTTTTTCGTACATTGCCTTTAGATGCGGGTTATACGTTATTGGTACCTTCTCTACTCTATCCTCATTTCCATTATTTAGTACCTCTACCTTTTCTTCTACACGATTCTGCAAACGCTGGTGCTGCATACGTAAACCTTTTATAATATTGCTGTAACCATGCTCTTTAGCGATCTTTCTAATGTAATTTAATTCTCGTTGGAGGGTTTGGGAGGTGGAAGAATGCATATATGCTCTTTCTACTAATGCTCTAAACGCCGCTTTGGAGGCAGTGGAAATCTTTAAAGCCGATCGCAAATCCGCATGCATTAATTTCAAAGAAGAAATAAATCTCTCTGCAGCATGGCAATTTTTAATTGACGATAAATCATAATATATTTATATGATAAATTTTATGAGGTGTTACACACAACGAATCCCCATTGGTAGAAAATTATATTTGAAATAACACGTGGATTCCTTCCATTTTCAGAAATTTTTTCGAAAAATGGCACGTTCCATATTTTTCAAAAACATTCGAATTAAAGAATCCGGTTATAACGAAAGGTATAAAAAAGTGAGCCTAAAGAAGATCCCAGGAGGGGAATCGAAAACGTTCGCCGATTTTAAAGAATTTCGCACCGGTTACTGGTTAATTGTAGATAGTTGTTGATTTGGAGTATATACAACCCAGTGTGGTGAAAAAGCACATTAACTAAGTTATAGCTACGCCAGCTAATATTTACCGTAAAGTGGTAGTAGCTCTTACAAAAACAAGAGCGAGACTGGATTTTTTAATGAAGTGTAAAAGCAATGGGGTATTTCCAATGACAATTTTCCGTGTGCACCTACCCACTGGTAATGAACCCATTATTAATAAGGTGAGATGGATGTGTTTAACAAGAGCTATTAGACTCACAAGAAGGAAAGTATATTCTTTGATTGCCAAGATTATTCATATAGAAGATTCCTTATTCCAACAAGATCATAATCTATTGGTAGTCGAAAATGCAAAGCAAGTCAACATATATAATAGATTGAGATACAATTGGAAAATTCATTATATCCAGAAAATGCATTGGATTTTGCGATTTCAAGTACCTAAGAGATCCAATAAGGTAAACTGTCCATTCGTGACTTGGGATAACATACATGTTCCGGACTTTGTTAAGCAGGTACTGCGGTATGGTCCTGCATACGTGCCTCCTCCTTCCCCTAAGGAAGCAAGTAACTCTTCCATCCCAGACTTGGAAAATCTACTGAAGGGACTCTCGCATAACCAAAAAGAGTACTACAGATGGCTAGCATCAATTAAGATCGGTACCGCGAAGGAATCTAAGGAGGTTATACAGATGAAACATAAATTGAATAGAGCTTCCAAGTGGATAAAGAGTAATAACATTGTCTTGACCAGGGCGGATAAAGCCAAAGTAATGGTGCTAATGAAAAGAGAGACGTATGAGAAAGGATTAATTGAATACCTCTCATTAACTCAGTGCTCAGAAATGGAAACAAGCTGGGTGGATAAGATGCAAGCAAGAATTAAACGATTTGCTAATACGAAAATAGCCAAGAACATGGGTGTGAAGAACATAATTGTAGATGCTCCAGACATGCTGAAGCTGTTCGCCTTTGCTAAGATGCATAAACAAGGGCAAGAACTCAGACCTATAGTAGACAAAGGGAGAGCTCCTACCATTAAGTTAGAAAAGTTAATACATAACAGGCTATCCATGCACTTGAAAGATTACCAGTTCAAGATAGAAAGTCCAATGGAGCTTTTAAAACAACTTAAGAAGATAGACACTCCAGATTGCGCAACGGTATTGGATTTTAGATCCTTATACCCTTCAATAAAAATTCAACCATGTTTTTGTGCACTCAGGGACTTCCTTCTCTCTAGCATAGAGGACACCACATTGCACCACGATATACTTGAGTTAGCGCATCTGGCTTGTTACAATTCCGTATTCCAATTCAAGAACACCATATACAAGCAAGGAAGAGGAGTGCCAATGGGAAGTCCATTATCTGGAGATTTATGCGAAATGGTAATCAGGATATTAGAAAACAAAGTCCTTCCCTCCTTTCTCCCAAATATTAGCCTGTACAGAAGATATATCGACAATATAATTATCCTTTGGAAAGCTGAGCCGGATATAGATCATTTTATGGAATCAATGAACAACAACCCATATGGCCTCGTAGTGGAACTGGAACAACACAGTAAGGATAAAGTACACTTCTTGGATATAGTCATAGATATGAAAGAGAGGGCAGTACAAACTTATGTATACAGAAAACCTACAGCGATATTAACGTATATACCTTATGAATCTTGTGACCCATTTTCTTATAAGATAGCGGCGTTTAGAGCATTAGTAGAAAGAGCATATACACATTCTTCCACCTTCCAAGCCTCCAACGAGAATTAAATTACATTAGGAAGATCGCTAAAGAGCATGGTTACAGCAATATTATAAAAGGTTTAGGTATGCAGCACCGGCATTTGCAGAATCGTGTAGAAGAAAAGGTAGAGGTACTAAATAATGGAAATGAGGATAGCATAGAGAAGGTACCAATAACGTATAACCCGCATCTAAAGGCAATGTATGAAAAAATTGCAAAAATAAAAGGAATTAAAATCGCATACAAAAGAAACCCAACCATTTACAGTTTATTAAGGAACGGGAAGGACAATTCGGACCCAAATAGGCTTCCAGGGATATACAGTATTCCATTAAAAGATAACAGATGGGATAGGCCTTTAGTGTATATCGGAACCACCAAGTGTTCATTGGCCACAAGATTAAAAGAGCATAAATCAGACATCGAACATAATAAATGTACGACAGCCTTATCTACGTATGCGACAAACCCGGACATCACACCTTTCTTCGATGATGCGCATGTTATTCGCACCACCCAACACCAGGAACAACTAAGAACTTTGGAGGCAGTGGAAATCTTTAAAGCCGATTGCAAATCCACATGCATTAATTTCAAAGAAGAAATAAATCTCTCTGCAGCATGGCAATTTTTAATTGACGATAAATCATATTTATATGATAAATTTTATGAGGTGTTACACACAACGAATCCCCATTGGTAGAAAATTATATTTGAAATAACACGTGGATTCCTTCCATTTTCGGAAATTTTTTCGAAAAATGGCACGTTCCATATTTTTCAAAAACATTTGAATTAAAGAATCTGGTTATAACGAAAGGTATAAAAAAGCGAGCCTGAAGAAGATTCCAGGAGGGGAATCGAAAACATTCGCCGATTTTAAAGAATTTCGCACCGGTTACTGGTTAATTGTAGATAGTTGTTGATTTGGAGAATAATCTATTGTTGCATGCTTTCAATTCAGTGGTACAGACTATGTGGTGGGCAGGTTATGCAAAGGTTTTATTTTCATTCTAGCAATTTTCTGCAGAGTTTACACCTTTTTAGATTATACATTGCGGCAGCTTATTCACATGAAATTATGATACTTGAGTTGAAAATTTTAAAAATAAAATAAGCTTTGAAAAAGTGATAAATGGTATATTTGTAGTTTTTTTATTTGATTAGATGTATGTATTTTTTTGTAATGCTCTCTTCCCTGTGAGTACTAAGAGGGCATTTTAGCAAGCCTACTTCGGGTTTGGCCAGGTGGTGAAGGATAGAGTTGATGTATCCCCCAAAAAAATCCCTGTGGGTGTTTTGATCTGTCTAGATTTGATTCCGGATCCCCAGAGCAGAAGGCCGACACCTTAACCACTTGGCCATCCAGTCATCTAATTAAAAATATTGTGTGTGTTTAGTATGTAGCAATAAATTCAGAAGCCATCATCTCTTTCATTTAAATTATATAAAAAATAATAATAATAATTTTTTTTAAATAAATTGTTTAGTGTTTAATTGAATTTTCTAATATAATATAATTTTTAGGGACATGTTGGTATTTTAATAGCATATTTACGTCCTTCCTGTAAGGTAAAATTTTTATCTAATTAATTTTTAATATAAGTTAATGGAAAGTAATATTAAGTAATGATTGTTTTAAATTATTAGGTAATTCTTATAGAAAATAAAGAATCATCTATGGATCGTGCTAGAGCGAGAGCAAAAGAATTGCAGCTTAGAAACGTATTCTTTTATCAGGTAAATTAATTCGTTAACTTGCTTAAGGTAAATTGATATATTACTTTAATTTTTAAGAACATTTTAGTTAAAAATATAAGATCTTTTGCAATATTTGTAACAGGTGTTTGTTAATTGAAGTAATAACATGTTAATAAGCTATAATGGATTTGTTTCCAGTGTAATATGGATTATTTTTGTGGAAGATTTGACATTGGCGTGTGTTTACATGCTTGTGGAGTAGCAACCGATTTGGTAATTAGACAGTGTCTTTCTCAAAATGCCAGTTTTGTCTGTTGCCCGTGCTGTTACGGTTCGATTAAGAATTCTCATTTGGTTCAATATCCAAGGAGTGAAAAATTTAGAGAGTGCGGTGTGAGTTATGAGGTAAAAAAAATGTTTTTATTTTACTAATATTTATCTTCTCTCTCTTTCTATCTTTATTTTAAATTCTAATTTGTTATTGTAGTCCTCAAAAACAGATTCATGCAAGCCTATCTTTCTATCTGTTATGCATCTGTATCAATATTTTTATTGTCATATTATTAATAAATTAATTTATTTGATCACAAATTATTGAAATAAATAAAGTTGAAAATTTTTAATATCAGTTGAGCTTCTGATCAAGCCTTAGTTATAATAACCAGCAAAATTGTACAACTTTGAAAGCCAAGACTTTGGGGATAGTAAATAATAATTTGATATTTTTTCTAACGACTTATAAAATTAAGATAGCTTTGTCATTAAAAAGATTATTTGCTTTTATTTGGTATCCAATGGAAATTTGTTTTAAGATGTCTGCTGTTTGCTCTGTATACTAACTCAGGACTTTGTAAACTATCTTCCATCATTAAACTACTGTAAATCCTATAATTAATTCAGAAAAAATTTAATGCTCCAAAATCATTATATATCTATCACTAGTGAAAAAATATCTCACAATTTATAAACTGAAGTAAATACAGTGTTTTCTATTAATAAATACTTTCTTACATTAAATTTTTCAGTGACAGCGTAGAAAACTTCTTATGTAGATTTGATAAACAAGAAGTTTCCATTATGTAGTCATTGATTCTGACCTTACCTTTGGATTCCAGATAGATCACTGTGTTGCAATTTGTTGTGACATCATCTAAAGGCAAGATTGTAACAAGAAAAATAATTTAACCCTTCGGGGAACGCGCCTTTCAGGATCTCACGAGAGGGCGCATCGCGGCAATTGCACTGCATATGTAATATTACTTGATTTAAGTCAATAATTAATTATCGTTTTGAAAATATGATTCAGATATACCAGAAAACTATTTTTACGGCATTTTAATGAACAAATTGTTTATAAAATATTTAGATAATAAAAATAGTCACTATATATTCATGAGATGTTCACTTTCACACATGGCACATATAATCACCATATTCCGATTCTTCTTGCAAATATTTCTACTCATTTCTGACAAATTGATTTTTTTCTATTGTTTTTGAGTATGCCACAAATAAAACAAATTCTAGGTTTTTGCCGCTACTTTGGATTGCTCTTTGTTTCCCTTATATTTTTGGAAAATATAAACTAATATAAATTTAAAAATTTATAGAAACTTACAATAGTGTTAATTTAATATATTTATTTAATAAACTTGCAAATATTGACTTACTTTATTAAAAAAATTAAACACATATATATAAACGTATACTGATATTTTAGTTACATGACAGGGCGCGTAGCAGCAGTTACAACACAAATTAGGTACGACTTGATTCAAAGTCCAGTAACAGCTAAACGGTTAGCATAACTGACCCGATTTCAAAGATAAATTGTAACTTGTAATATGAAGAGAGAATACTATGACGTATTTCCACAATAATTAAGTACAACGTCAAACAAACGAATATATTATTATTTTGCGGCAATTTGCCGCGGGGGTGTCCACCGAAGGGTTAAACTACTTATTAAGTAATGTCTCTCAATTCAGACATCTGTAACTGCCACTTCATACCTTTTTAAGTGTCAAATATATTAAAAATTTCTATCTGGCAGTTGTAAGACAGATCAGTTTCTCTATTAAAATATGTAATGTAGTTATAATAAGAATCTTAATATGTAAAAAGGTAAAGAAACAAAACACTATTAAAATCTATCTCTATTGAGCACCATTGTGAATTGCATTCTATTTCACTGGACAAATATTTTGTGTACACTCTGTTATTTCTCTGTTTGAGAGAACATTTGTATAAATGCAAGCAAATTCAAATTTAAATGTTGAGCCATTTTATATGGAAAAATATGTTTTTAACATAATTTATAATTGTAGGGTCCTATTTTCTCTTTTCGCATTTATTTTTGAAGTGTTTTATTATTAAACAGGGTGCAGTTCTTGCGACTGAAAGTGTTAGCAATATAAAAAAAAGTTAGTTTAGTATTTAAATCATTTAAATAAAATTTTTGTAGTTAATTTCAGATTTGTTTGGAAAGAAAATATCCAAGATTCTATATCAGCAATAGCCACTTTTAAAGATTAATTTTTAACACAAAATATCTGTTTTAACTTATAAATTCATTTAATTGTAAATTAACATTACTTTGAAAAATTTCAGAACCTGATGGGATGAATTTATGATATTTAATTATTGTACCAATTACAAAAACAATTACTTTCAGGAATATCAACTGTTGTGTCATTGTGCGGACCGTACTGAAGTAGCGACGCCAAAAGTAGAAGAAGGTAAGCTTCATATAAGTATTTATTATTATTTGTTTTAAACTCTTTCTGCTTTGTGGGCAATAACCGGCCCTTTTTCAGGCTCACAGTGGAATGGCAGTTGGTGAGGAAAGGAGTCTGACATATCCAGATTAGAATGCCCCAAAAAATTCAACATTTAAATACATTGGTATTCAGATTAAAGGCACGTTCGTAAAGTCGAATGAGTTAAACGAGAATGACGTCATCGTTATTCTTATTTCGTTAGACTTTTCGAACGATTCGTTTAGAACTAAATGGCTGTTTCTAAAATTGAAGATACAAATGTTGCTAGTACAGCCTTATCTGAAACATTTTTCTTAGATTGCTTCGGGTGGACAGTTATTTCAATCATTTCATCTTTTAATTCACAATTTAAACACTCGAGTAGATTTATAAACATCGATATCGTCGGGCGCCATTTTCTTAACGAAGTAAACTAACTCTTTCCTTCGTGAACTTCGTTAGTTTCGTTCGAAACGTCATCACCGCAGAGCATGCGCACTGAGCGAGACTACTACTATTCGAACGATTCGTTACTAACGCGTTTAACTCGTTTGACTTTACGAACGTACCCTAATTTTTGAATACACACACCCCCCAGCATTCTTTTGTTGGATTCTCAGTGTTTATAGCTCTTTGTCAGGTTTAATCTTAAACTAGCTCAAAAACATTAATTTAGTAAAAGTTTTGTGCTGGATACCTAAAATGGTTTTATTTATCACTGGTGTTACATTGTTAATGCAGACGAGTAGTAAAAATGGTGCTAATGATATCATGGAGGTGACCATATTGCTTCATCAGAGCCCAATGAGTGCAATGTGTATTGGTTGCTGCACAAATGAACTCTGTGAATATCAGAACACATTTTAGTACATTGTAGTTTGCCGATATTGCATACCGGAATATACCAGTTATGATTCGGTTGGCAGAAGCGAGGCCATTCAAAATGCACCTGCCAGTGTTAGACCAATAAGGTTCAGTTTTTTTCATATAATCCATTAAATGGACATATATTAGTAATAGGCCAAACGATTGCCGGGTGAAATCAGGCTACTTCTCTGTAAGTAACAGAGGATGGTTATATCATAGTTAAAACATGTCTGGAAGAGTAACTGGCAACACATCTGCAGGGTAAGCGGGAGTTGCAGGTTTGAATCCTGCTCCAAGCAGATTCTTTTCTTCCATAATATTCTAATTTATAATTTAATAATTATAAATTAAGAGATGTTGCCTAACACTGGCCTCTAGTGACAAATTATTTAGAAATTGTTAAAAGTAATAGTGGAATAGTAATCGTTTAGGCGATTAAAAATGTTTATTATTTGAGAATTTATAACAATGACAACAGCAGCAGTGCTGTTTTCTAACTAATTTAATAATTGTATCTTTTCCCAGGTGAAATATATATGAAAATCTAACATAACTCAGAAATAAAAATTATTAATGTTGGTTTTGAAAGAGCTTTTTCTGCCATTTAAGATTTGATTTTATTTATTTCTATGAAAAGACAATGAGAGATATTAAATGAAAGTAAAAGCAATTTAATACCATTAGCAATTTGAACCTACAAACTTTTATATTCTGCAACATCACAATCATCATAATGGTTAGTGAATGCCTCAACAGACTTTGCAAAATTATTAAATTGCTATTCTTATTAACAATAGTTTAAAATAAAATTATAAAAATTTTATATTTTCCTATCATTTCCATTAAATTTAAAATTTGTGTTATTTCAGGTAAATACTGCATGAGCATTATCGACACCGATAGATATTTCCATGCGTACGAAAATAACTACAACATCCGATTAACTACTCTGCAACCGCCGTCTTGTACGCCCAAATCTAATTTATTGATAGGAGTACCTAAAAGTAATAATTAGAAAATGTAATAAGAATAAAAATCTTTTAGTTACAAATTTTATGCTGTGTAGCTTTCATTTTACGTCTTTGCTATTAAACCAAAATATAAAATTTGAAATGTACCGATTCAAAGAAAATTATTATTAAACTTCAATTGAAAAACATTAACACACACATTTATATAAAAACATATTACTGTAATTTCATGCAGATAACTCAAAACCTGTGACAACATATACCCTGCAGAAAATTGTAAAATGGACATAAAACCAGCCCACCGTTTCTGCTGCAGTAACGTATACCCCACGTTACTGCAGCAGATGTTGAAAGTGTGACACTTATTAGTACAGGGTGTCTACAGACATTTAAAATCTACTTAATTTTGAGTGGAAATGTATACAACCCTTTAATAAATATAAAATCAATACAGCATCACTGAATCAAAATAGAAATATACATACTATCAGACCTTGAAACAATTAGCTATTTTGGTGACCAAGTCTCCTTTTTTTTGGACATTTTTGATTCTTCCTTTTATGAATATCCAGAAAGAATGACGGACCAACAAAGCATTCTCACTTCTTAATACAAAGGTCCACTAGTTGGAAATTGTGAATTTAAATAATTCTAAGCTACCAGTCAGATTAGCTGACAATTTTCTATATCAATTCATTGTTGCAAGTAAAGAATCACACAAACAAAATGTAAAGCTGACTGAAAAGACAGCATTCTCCAAAATGAAATTATCGTGTGATCAGATTTCTCGATTACATTATAAAGTGGTGCCTCAAATAACGGACGCTGCAAACAACGGACTTTCTGTTTGGCCGTTATGTGACTCGAGCAACGGACTGGCTGCGAACAATGGACTTTCCGTTCGGCAGTTACGTGAGGTGAACAACATTTCTGCGAACAAGTTGTGAATGATGTTTCCACTCTTTTGCCGTTGCCAATGACATTCTACTATTTTTAGAATATATTATTAGTATATCTGAAGTACAGAGCTCCCGTTGGGATTCAGCTTGCTCCCTTGTTTATTACATACTGTACATCACCTCAGTGCAGGGTATTTACATTTATTCAAGTGTTGTGCAAATCATGGCTTCTAAAAAAGCGGAAAGGTGATTTCAATTGAAACAAAGCAAGAAATCATCAGGAGTGAAAGTTGACAAGCTTTGTCAAATGGGGAGAGGTTCAGGAGTTTACCAACACTCATTATCCAAACAGCTGAGGCCAACAGGATCAATGATCTCTACAATGACACCCTTGTCCGTCATTTCCGACAGGTGTTGAAGAAGAGAGAGAAACAGACCACCTTGTACATGTTTTTCAAGAAGCCAACTGCCAAAAAACAAAGGATGGAACAAGAGGAGTTGACTCTGCAAGCTCTGGTAGTCTCTCCTGAATCTTACTCCGATTAAAAACCAATAAAAGGAGACCTGCTGCAATGTATAAAAAGTCTATCTCTATGAATGTGTGAAGCAAGTGTTCCATCACCTCCTCCTCCTCCTCACAACTGACTACCCAGCATAATTGGTGACTGCTCCATTTTCATTTTTTTTTAATGGTACAGTACAGTTATTTTATGCTGCAGAACAAATTATATGTTTTAACATGTGTTTCTATGGGAAAATGCGTTTCGTATAACGGACTTTTCACTTAACGGATGTGCACCTGGAACGGATTAAGTACATTATACAAGGCACCACTGTAATTTGATAATTTTTTTTTATTTTACAAATTAGGAAAGACATAGTTATGTTATTGATGATAAATGTAACTTCAGACATTTTTGAAGTTTTAAGAATTAATTATTACTAGATTTCAAAGCATTCTTTCAAATACTCAAGTTTAACTTATTAAAAATCTTAATCAACATAATAGTTTAATTACATAAAAAACAAAGAATGAATGAAAAACATAATACAAAATTAATATATATTTTAATCATAATTTAATAATAATTAATTCAAACCAAAGTAAAATGATTAATTTATTATTCGAGTAGTCAGCATATATTGATTTTTTTCATTTTATAAACATTAATTAGAATATATAAAGGCCACAACACACAAGGCAATTTCTCGCCCAGGAGACATTTCTCTGAGCGACAAAAATTTGTTGATGTTCGGGCACACGAGGAGAGAAGTTGCCAAAGTTATAAGATCGACATTTCTTACCTGGTAATTCTAAATGTTTGCTAACGGGATGAAAGCATGTTTCTTTTGAGTACCTTGTGATATTCTTTAATAGTGTGGATATAAACTTGTTCATATGACTGAATTAATGAAATTAAACATCGCGTCCTATCAACCATCCTCCATTTTTATTTTTGTGTTGTAAACAAGAACTGTGCTCATGTGGTAAATCTAAACACTCTCATTGGTTACAGCAAGTGACAGGAGACTGTCTTTCAAAAGTCAAAGTGATTTGACTCCGACAATTGCTCTCCCACTGTCTCCCACAAAAATCATCTAAGGTGTCACAGCCTTAACAATCTTTACAAGCCTTACAAGTACCATGTGTGTGAGTGTGAGTGCCCTTTGGTGAATCAGGTTCCAGAAGTAACATCTGATACTATAAAAAGACTACAAAGAAGTTTGCAAATCCAGAGTTTTCAATAAATTAATGACAATTCAACTGAAAAACAGAGTAAATGTTTTCTTAACACAAAGACTCTAGAAAGAACCCAACAAATACGATGCTGATGGAATTTGTAAGAAAAATTCTATCACTATCACAAAAATGCTGATGTCGAAAGAGCTTTCTTCATAAATAAAATGTGCCTTATTAAAAATACATATCAAAACTTATTGTAGTGCAGAGATTAGTATATACAGCAATTGTCAAAGCAGTTTGTATTGAAAAAATATTAACTAAAGGAACAATTCTGGCAGATTTACAACTTTATCCTTAACCTATGAGGATGTGTAACAAATTACATCCTGCAACGTACTTTTTTAGGCTTTTATTTCAGATATTTATTTTAAAAAGTAGAAAGTCACATAAAAATGGGCATAATATAAAAAAATAATAGCAAAACATCGATTATTTGGATTAAAATATTACTATTAATCATTTATTTCATTGGTTACATTCCTAACTCACAAAGTTTAAGAATAAAGTTTTTACCGTAAAGATTTGTGTTTCTCTTCTTTTTTTCCTGTTCTGTTTTTTTCATTTCACTTATTTTATAATTACATCAACAATGAAACAAACTGCTTTCTAGAGTTCACCTTTATTTACTCTCTCTAGCACTTTTGAACAACCAACTCCATTAGCAGGAGACACACAAATCTGATGTACGTCCCTCATTGCATAATCCATTCTCACTTTCAAAGTGAGTCTAAAATTACAAAGAGCAAGTTGATACAATTTGAGGCCAGTTTTTTCACATTGAATGTACAGTACTATCAAGTTCTGAATTGAAACAACTATAAACAATTGTTACTGATGCATCTGTTCCAAAAATTGCATAGAAATATGATATTTTTATTAACTACTAGAGAGAATAGATATATTCTGCTTTCTACCTACAACAAAATGGAGGTTGATTATGATGAACAGTATTTATTACATATACACATTGCTAACATGGTGGCTGAGTTTTTGGCAAGAAAAATTCTCGCATATTCCACATCCGTTGCAAATCTCAAATTTGCATCCTGGAACTTTTTCTTATTCTTAACACTGAATTTAAAGCTATGAGGTCTATTTCTCACCCACAATACAGTGATCAAAGCATCATAGACAATTCTGAAGAACATCTCCAAGGATGGGTTATACACGTCTTCGAGTTCTGACAGAAGCAATGGCAGAAGTGTATTGAATTTCATGGTGAATACTTCAAAAAAGACCATAGTTACTATGCCCGAGAGAGAGATTTTTTCCATTTTGTGATAGTCATTCTCAATTTGTTTTGACTTGTTCTGTACATAGGCAACTTTTTCAAAAAAAAAAAAAAAAAATGGTAAATGCAATAATGTATATCAAATATATTAATGCCTACATCACTTTAACAAGATGTGCATGTATATTTCTTTACTTTTTTTTAAGTTTTACTAATATTTTGCTAAATAATAATTAGAAAATATAAATTATATTGCATTACAGTTTAATTAATGCACAATAAAATAAACATTTTCCATTCATACAACTATACACTTCCATACAGAACTGGAATTTTTTAGTTGGATTGGAATGTATCTCCCACATAATGCATTAGTAGTTCAATGGAAAATGGATGCATGATATACATTGTATAAGTCATATTTTTTGGAACACAAGTTAAGCATATATTGAGGACCATCTGTATTTTGATAGATCATAACTGAAACCAGGAATATCTAATTGAGTATGTATATGTAGTAGATATTTTAGCAGGCTAAAGATGAATGTTTAAGATATCAGAAAAATTCGGGTGAATGATAGAAATTTATTAAATTGTACAAATGAAAAACTCATAAGATCAGTGTTATTTTTTCTGGCTAAAACAAGCAAACAAACAATATCTAGATTTAAGAACAATGAAAGTTATTACTCATAACTAACTACAAATACAAAGAATATTAGTACTCGATTGCTTGCTGTTCTCTCATATGGCCCGAAATGCATATCCTTTGTAAAAAAAAATAGAAAATAAAAATCCACTTCTTCCATCGAGAGGAGTGTTCATGTGTGATAAGTTCTCAATAGCAATTTTATACTTTGTTCCAAGAAACACACAAAGAATATTCTTGAATTATTATTCAAATTTTTTGGTACAAACTTTTTCCTGCAGCATGATTGGAGTAACATAGAAATATCAAACACAATGCAAAGGGATCCATCCCTTAAAACATTTTAAAAAGTACAGCAACATAAATCTGATTAATAGAAGTTCTGTATTATCCAAGGCAAACTGGTAAGTGTAATAGACTATTTTTCTTATAATTCATAAAAGTTTTTCCAAGCGTATGTTCCACAGTTTGTGAAATATGGTGATAACAAACTCTAAACACAAATACAATTTTTATTTTTATTTAAAAATATATAAAATATAATACTCTGCCTCTTCTAACTTCAAAAGGCAAGGAAAAAGAATACTATTAAAAGAAAAATTAAAGAATATTTTTCAATAATAAGGAAAATATAAATAATATTAATTTAAATAATGGTATTAATGTTGATGCATGTTGGAACAGATCTGTAAATTATACACTGCATGTGTATTATCGCTGAGGGGGGCTGAAATATCGTCACTTTGGCAAAATGCATTTGATAGATGGGTAAGTTATGGTTGTGTGATGAAGTATAAGAATTAAAATAATCCTTTCTTGATTTAAGTGTTGTTTGAATGTTTTATTCACCTCTGAAGTCAGAAGAGGCTGAGTTTTTCTTGTATTTTATATATATTATAAATTAATTACCAACACCACCGAATTGTTTTCAATCATTTTTATTACAAGTTTTTATGTTACTGACTAAATATGAAATTATTAAACAGTTGGAAAGTGACATAAAGCAAAGTGAAATGTATGGGAAGAAACGGATATGAATAAATCAACAGTTTCCACCAATTAGAAGGAGAGAGAGAAAATGTTTGCAAGCTTCAACATTGATAATTCAAATGCTAGAAAATCAGCACTTGAATTAGATCAAGTGTTTTTTCACAACAGAGACTTAAAAACACAGCTATTAGTGATGCTTTATTGCAGTCAAAAGCAGAAGAGTTGGGAAACAAATTGGAGGAGAATACAAAGTTGGATCAAGAGGTTTATAAAAAGCACAGTATTGGAAGCAGAAAAAGTGTTGGAAAAGCATAATACAGTAAACATAGATATGGTAGAAGATCAGCTGAAAAATAAGTGGCCAAAAATTAGAGAAAATTTCCAAGATTGCAATATCTTTAACACGGACAAAATGACTTTTGTTTATAACCCCACACCAAACAAGATGCTAGAATTTAAAAGAGAAACTTGTACAGGAGGAAAAAGGGGAATCTGGCACTTGGAGAAATTTGATGTCAGAAACTGTTTAGATTAGAATAGATGAAAAGAGTTATAAATGAAGATTTATGGACCAAGAGACAATCTTCAAAAAATAAAATTAAATTACAGCATTTTGGTCACATTTGCAGGATGATTGATGAATGCAAGAAGGAACTGGTCTTTCCCCCTTTTTGTTTTTAATTATATCAAAGCCATATCAAGAATGGATTGATTATATCAAATAATGGAATGAAGCCAATTTCGAACAGTTATTTGGATTTGGACTGAGAGAAATGAAGGCTTCATATACCCGTAAGCCTTGAGCCTATGGCTTTACAGATGGATGGATCAGGATGTTTGCTTAGGATTTTTCTAGTCAATGCACTGTCAGGTGTATCCATGCTAATTTTGATTTTTCAAAAATTAGCATTTTTTTTTAACCACTAACATGGATCTTCTTAATTAATTTAGGCACACAATGCAGAAAATGTGTTCTTAAAATATATATATATATATATATGACTTTACTCACTGTATTCAGAAGTAAATAAATAAATAAATAAAAGCACATCAAAAGTGATGCTGTTCCTTTCCTATTGGTTTTTATCCTGGAGTTGTACTCTAAAGCCTTGGCTATAAGCTGCAGCTTACACACAAGTGTGTCTTATCCATGAAAAAGTCAACATTCCTGTACAAGTATTGCTTCCATGGCTTATACAGTCGACCCCCCTATAATTACGGTCCCTATAATTACGATTCCTATAAAACTACGAAAAAATATACGTATTTTGGAAATGTTGAGTCGGATTAGTGTAGAATCGATTAATTTTATGGAAGAAAACCTTTCAATCAGCCGTAGTCCGTAAACTTGAGACGTGTCGGGCTGTGATTGGAACGACTTGTAAGAAATCGGATTCCTAATAAATTGGAACGTATCTATATCTTATAGGGGGGTCGACTGTATACAAATGCAGCCTATAGTCAAGATTTTAGGGTACATCTAATGGAGAAGTTTATTTGATAATGACACAAATATGCATTTTAAAAAATAAATCCACTAGACAATATGTATTCTCTCTCTATTTTAAATATCTTTCATTAAGAAAACAAAGATTAAAAAAAAAATTAATTTGGATTTATCGAGTGAATAAATTGATTTCTACTCTCCAATAAATTAACTAGAAAAATTGCTTTATGAGATAGAGTTAGAAGTACTTAATTCATTAACTATTTATAGACCAATCCACAGAATGATATAATAAATTATATCATCACTAACAATTGGCATTACAATCATTATCTCACTTTACAATTGGTACAAGGTTAATTATGAACGACAACAGTGCAATTTATCTGTATTATAAATTTAAATTTTTAAATAAAGCAGAACGAAAACAAAGAGAGCGCAGAACGTGGAAAAGGTTTTACTGTTATAAACATCGGATTGCCGAACATTTTCAAAGTACATTAAACCGTAAGCAAGAAAAACACGACCAGAACTAGAAAAAGATGCTTAAACAGAGAGAGAGAATGAAAATGAAAAATATTTAGTTGGGGTCTGGGGTGCTCGCAATCGAAGAATTACATCATCAAAGTATAAGTAGATAAAATGTCTTAGATGATACGACACAGAATAGAACATTTTCCATCATTTCCTCTTACCAATAATCTTATATATCACGAAAGTAAGCTTTATAAGAATATAAGGAGTCGGAATGTTCTTTAAATGTAACTGTAAACCTTTATCGAGCTTCTACCGCAAGAGGATACCATGCAATTTTATGTACAAAATACTATAAATGTAGACGTAACAATAAATGTGACATTCTTGACAGGTACAGTCGACCCCCTATAACACTGTTGATAATTCCATTTTATATGAATTCCATATTGTACAAATACATGAGCCGTTCACAGCCCGGCACACATATTTGTAAAATCTAAGTGACTCGTACAACATGGAATTCATATAAAACGGAATTATCAACAGTGTTATAGGGGAGTTGACTGTACTTGATATATGTATTTGAAAATAATACCTAAATAACATGACAAAACATTTCCAGTTAGTCTTTAATAATACATAATATAATTATTTAGAACTGATTGAAGCTACTATGCCATAATAATAATAATATAAACAAACGTCATCTGTTGTATTTAAAATTATTTTAATAGTTTAATGGGGAATTCATATTTTAATTGTGTTACACTCGGTTTCTTTCCAGCTAAGGCTAATTACAATAACGGACCGAATTAACAAACAGTGATTAACTCGTTAATGTCGAAAAATTAATCGGTTCATCGAATTTTTGCAGATGATAAAACTGTTAACGCGCGGGCATTACGTATGACAGTTGGATTTTTATTAATAAATGGGATACAGAATGGGTCGGTGGCATCTTAAGACGGGCAAATGATGTATCGTGCATATAAATTTAATAAAGTACAGTAATTTTGCACAGGAGCGGTGCAGAAATCGATCGGAGAAGAATCGAATCTTAACTCGTACGCGTAACTTTTAACTCGAATGTATTCGAAATTACATAATAAAAAAAAAAAACAAGAGTTAACGAGTAAGAAGAGACGAACTGGGGGACGATTTTGTATTGAGTCGAAGCGGATGTGACGGGTCCGTGACCTCGTTAGGCGGATGTAGAGGCGGATGTCGCCATTGCGGATGCGGGTACAGGTACACGAATATATCCGCGCATGACCGTACTTTTAGAAAACGGTACGGTATATACAAAGCCGTGACTGTAAATAATATCGTTATGGAAACGGTTCATTCAATTAATCAAGTGTTCGAATCGTCTAGCAGGGGAAATATGGAAAACGAATGTATACAAGCCAAGGTACTTAGCGGTAGTTACACGTTGAAGCTGAAAGAGGGAGGCAAGTCTGTCGTTTGGACAACGTTCAGGGAAATTATCGACGAAAACGGAATCAAGATACAAAATTACGTCGCTTGCGGTGAGTGCAAGAAAATATACCACTTCAGTAGTCATAAATCGGGAACTTCCAATCTGCTTAAGCATAAATGCATCGGCACGGAAGGAAAATCGATAAGGAAGAGCATGTTGCCCAAAAAAACTCTTAAACCGGTTACTAAGGACTTAAAGGATTTAGTTATGAAAAGTGTCGTGAATTTTATCCTAAAAGACGTTCGACCTTACGAGGCTGTTATCGGACAGGGGATTTTGGAGCTGGCTCAGTGTCTGGTCAACGTCGGGGCGCAGCACGGAACGGTGGATGCCGCCCTGCTGTTGCCACATCCCATCCCTCTCTTTTGTAACGTCAGTTGCATGGCCAATCTGACCAGGAAGAATCTGATTCCGGAACTGAAGCGCATCCTCGGTTCCGTCGGAGGGGCCGTGGTCCTGGACTTTTGGTCCAACGATCTGCACAAGATAGACTATCTGGGTCTGTCGGTCCGTTACCTGAAGAATTTCGCCCTGACCGACAGGGTGCTGTGTACGGTGGAACTGGACGGTAAGGGAGTCGGATCCGAAGAGATAAGATTTGCCGTCCGTAGGGCGCTCGGTAGGTTCGAGTTACAGTTCCTCTACGACAGGTTGGTCTACGTTACGGACAGGATCGTTACGGATTTCGAATCCAGGTATCTGATCTGTTCAGTCTCCATGCTGAACACCGTGCTCGACCACACCATAAAACCGGATAATCTGGGCGAAAATGTGGAGGTCTGGGACATAATTACTACTTGTATGACTCTATCCACTTATGTCAGACCTAAAGGATCCGGAGTTCAGATCACTTTAAACGAAAATAGCAAAACTATTTGGAATAATAAAATACAAATGATATCGTTAATTTACGAACAGTGGGATCAAATTGTCGAAATCTTATCCGAACAGGACGAAATGAATCACTTGGAGCTCGTCAACAAAGACGTCCTTCGTATGTTGGTAAAATTTCTGACGCCGTTTCAACAGGCGCTGGATGAATTAAAGACGTCCACGAATCCGACACTTCATCTGGTGCTAGTGTGGTATTACAGATTAATTTTGCAGCTCAAACCTAATTATTCGGATTCCGCAACTCTCAGTCTTTTAAAAGAAACTGCAATGTTATATCTAGAAGAGAAAATGTTAATTGACATTCTGCATAAAGTTGCAGTTTTCCTACATCCCAAATTAAAAAGTCTGAAAATTCTAAAGAACGACGTCGAACGACAAGAAGTTTATTCCGAAGTCAGGAAGATGATAGCCCACAGACGCAGTAACGACTCGTGTCGGTCGAAACCAGACGATTTTGATCGCGGCTTCGGCGGTTCGGTTTCGAGCGAACCGCTTTCGAAAAAAATCAAAAGCGAACCCGTTCGGATGTGTTCCGCAGAAAATTCCCGCAACGTGGACTTTAACGAAGAATCTTTAGAAAACGACAGCAGTTTAGATCTGACAGATTTATACAACTGTAATAATTCCTTCGATAAAATTTTAGGAAAGGAAAGGAAGAGTCAAGAGACCCTGTCCGACTTCGAGGACTCCTGCAGCGACGACGAGCCCGAAGTCGACGAGGTCGGCAAATACATCGCCCTCAAAGTGGGTAAAAGCGAAGACTTCGACCTGGTGAACTGGTGGAAGTCGCACGAGGCGGAATTTCCCCACCTCTGTAAAATTGCTCAATTTATTTTTTCCATCCCCGCATCGATAGGAGTGGAAGAGAACTCCTCCGTATCCGAATCTCTGTTCAAGGCGCGAAGGACCAGTCTGAATCCCGACACAGTGGACGACATCCTTTTTCTGTACGGCAACCTAGACAAATAACAGACTCGCCGGGAAACAACTTACTCGTTCAATGGGATAGCAGTCCACTAAACTGCACAATTAGATTAAGAATTTAAAATAAAATAAAATAAATAATAATATAATTAAAAAAAATAACAATTTAAATTATAAGTGTACAAATATACACATCAATCAAAATCATACATTCAAAGTGTATGTTGAAATCTGTAAGGGAAACAAATGCAAAACCAAAATTTTAATTAGCAAGGATTTATTCTACTGCTTTTCCAACTATTTAATCACAAGTAGTGTGTATGTGTGTATGTATATATATGTATATAAAGTTAAAAAATTCCTTATATTTTTCTTTTCTATGAATGTAACATAAATGTTTACCTTTTTAAAATATGTATAAAATGTTAAATATGCCAGAAGCAAATGAATGATCATTTTATCAGATGAAATGTATAAAAAAAAAAAGAAGTTATACTTAAGAAATAATTTGTTGTAAATTAAATTGTTGTTGTAATAAACCAAATGAACTTTTTACTTTCATCTCTCAATGAGCAACAAAATTAAATTCATATATTTTTTTATACACAGATTCTACATATAAGGCCGTTGCCTGATATGTAGAATCTGTGTATACACTGTGTAAGCTGTGTATACACAGATCTGTGTAACACCAGTACACATCAGGCCCTACATATCAGGCTCTTGCCTGATATGTAGGGCCTGATGTGTACTGGTGTTAGGCACATCCACCTAACACCAGTGACTATCAGGATTAACTTTAGAAACAGAGCAAAGTCTAAACAGTCCATTGTGCAAAACCTGTATAAAAAAGACAATACAAAATAAAGAAAAATTCGGGTTTGACTGTGCTGGTTTAAGGCAACACAACACATGGTAGACTTCCCCTATTTAATGCTAGACACGTGACTAAAATCCGGCAAACTGCACGCGGCCGGCGCAAACCCGCAACCGACTCGCCGGCATTTTTATGCACATTCGGCCACCGGTGGGCCATTAAAATTTTAGGCAATTTACGATGGGAAGCGCAATCGATTGCAGAAAAAAAAAAATTAAATGTCACATTCATTTCTAGTATTTTAAAGGTGTCGTTCGTAATTCTTAACGGATTTTTAGCTATTTATAACTGTAAATTCGGCTAACGTATAATACTAAAACAATAAATAAAGAGTCGAAAAGACGACGGCGTAAAAACGGGTCTACTTACTATCAACGTAGTAAGATCCTCATTGATAACTCCCCCATTATTCATGTCTGACAAATCGACCGTGTCGCACTCTATTATCGCTCGCCGGAACTAACGCCGAATTTTTTTTTCTTCTATTTTTCTAGTGATGATTTCGATTCGTTTTAATAATAAAACAAATTTTTTTTTTATTTGTGGGAATTTATCGAGCGGTATTTTTCGCGTACTTTAATGCAAACTCGGCCGAATTCCGTGAAGATCGCTAAACTTTGTTCGTCTATGTCGAAGGTAGGTACTGTACTGTAGTATATTTCCTCTTCTAAAATGGGGAATATCGTATTGTTTACGCGTCGGAGGCAATAAATACGGGGTGTATTTTGTTTCGAAATTGGCACGCGAAATTTCCGTTTAATTTTTCGACCGTTTAATTTTTTTTTTTTTTTTTTTTTTTTTTTGTTAATGGCGGAAATGACGTTGTCATCGTGTTCGAAATTATCGAGTGTGACGTAACGAAGAACGGCTTACTGATTTGACGATCGACGTTCTTTACATTTCGAAATCCATTCTCTTACAATTTTCCTTTCATTATTCGTATGTCATTTTGTTCTTTTTGTCGCGACACATCAGTGGGCGGCCGGATAAAACCATTAATTAAACATAGTAATTGGTCTTGGGTTCGAGCTTCGGCCACTTAAAGTTCTTCACGTGTCTAACACCTAAACAGGTGCCAGTTTTCAGTAGAAAATCATCCCGGGAGGTACTCCCTCCTGGCAGATCGCCCGAGTGTCGCGTTGCTTTATTGCTTCAATCCATTTTGCATCATCTATATAAATTGCTTCATCCTATGTAAATGCTGTAAATAATGCATACTATAATGTCCAATGGCCGAGGCGGTAAAGGTCTGTCATTCTGAAAAAATTGGATTTGAATACAGCGACATTCTAAAAATTCAGTATTAAGTTTATCCACTTAAAGGGGTGATGCCCAAACTACTCCTCCCGGGCCAAATATTTGGCACTTATGAATAATAAAAATAGACTAAAATAGGCGAAAATGCAGGTCATAGTATACGATAAGCTAAAGGCGCCAGAGGAATCCGGGATCGAATCCGGGCCCACAACTGCCTAGGAATTTTTTGCGAGCGGTATATCTCATATGTATCAGAACTCGTATATCACCACCCGTCTGTCCTCGTTGCGTGTCTGCGGACCCTATAAGTGCCCGCAGAGCTGAGTTTTAACAAAGTTGTCCACCCAGATTCGGTCAAAATAGGTCATTAGTGCCGATTGTCGTCTTAATCGTCTTAATTTTGCCGCCCGCACACATCGGGTTTAATGTTGGTCTCGGCCACGTGGGATTGTAAATCAGATGTTAAATCAACGGGCACTCGTTTTATCATAAGTGGGCGTACCACGCTCGTTAACTTTAATTCCGACTCGACCGGGAAAAGCAGGCTTGCGACCTTCGTGGTTAATTTTTAATTTTATCACCGTTATCAGCAGTGACGAATTTAAGGATTGGTTTGATGATATAAGACAACGCGAAACACGAGTGATCTGCCAAGAGGAAAGCTTCCCGGAAGGACTTTCTCCGGAAAACTAGCTCGTGTTTAGGTATTACACATGCAAAGAAAACCCCGAAAACTCTACGCGGCTAGCAATTTAGTGATGCGCGACCCCACGACCGGTGTTCAGTGGATTTATCCATTCGGCCACCAATGGGCAACGGTGGATTTATGGCTTTCGGGTTCGTCTCTCCGTCTAAGAGGATAGAATTGGCATACGTCCCCATTTACTCCGATAATTTCTCATTTTGAGGATAAAAATTACCGTCCAAACACATTTTTGTTTATTCCCCGTTTTGTCTACATTTCTGGTGATTAGACTTCTCCCTCCAACTGAGGCGATACCATACATAAGAATAGGAGATTTTTCTCCATTGATAAGGGCGCAGTGTAAATAAATCTCTTGCAGACACCTTTTGTTGGTGTTTTAGATACTAGTAACCACTGCAATATAAACGTGGTCTCAATCTTTATTTGCTATTTTGACTACAAGAATGCAAATTGATAAATTAAAGTGGTCAGTGTTGAGAGAAAGTCCAGTGAAACAGCAAAAATGATTGGTGCAACTAAATTGAATACCATTGAAGTGAACAGCAATATAAGGTGACTGTGAAGATAAAGCCCAATTCTTTTTTCGTTATACTATCTCATTATATTTGTGTTAAACGATACACACCGGTATACATGAAACATATACTTGAACAGGAGTGCCTGTCTGATATACTCGATATAAATGAAAAACTGACAGTCATCCACACGTTCAGGTATACCTGTTCTGGTATATTGGTACGTGTGTACCCGGCTTTAGTGAATATACTCAATTTTGGGCACCGAGTCGATTGGAGGTAGCCCCATTTCACGGTTTCACAATATAATGTAACGGTCACTCGGATGGCCGAGCGGTTAAAGCGTCAGTTTACCGTTCCGAGGATCCGGGCAAGTCGAAAAACCCAGGAATATTTCGAGGATGGCCATTCCCGAATACGTCGAATCCCGTTCCTGACTATCCTGTTGCCCCACTGTGGGCCTGGCTTAAAAGAAAAAGACACACTCAGTACCCACAGGGTGCAAAGTGTTAAAGAAGTGAACCCTCTCTCTTCAAATTAATTCTTCGAAAATGGAGAAAAGTTTTGATTTCCGAAGGATTGGAACAGTTACTAATTGGGCGAATCTAATCCAGAATAAGCATAATTGACAAAAAATAATATAAAATCGACTATGAAACTTTATTATTTTCAGGTGAAAGGGCAAGATTTTTAAAATGCTAGGGCAGTGACGCGTTATAACTTTATGGATCTCAGGCAAATTTGAATTAGGAGGTCCCATGTGTAATATTGACTTCAGATATTTTTCTTTGGGGAAATTTTTAGGATAATCTCCCGATATCCTCGTTGGCTTTTTAATGGGACCCCTAGACGATTAATTAATAAATTAATTAACTTTTGTGCCATACCGGTAATCTAGGATCCCCGATATGGCACCGAATTTAAATTTCGACATTCTTACTACAGTATGAGTTTATAAAAAATTGGTTTGGGGCACCCCTGTTGGTAGGGCTCAGGCAATTGCCCGTTTTGCCGGTAGAATAACGCGCCAATGGGCTAGGGTTTTAAAAAGCACACAATTTTTCATAACATAGGTTGTTATTTTGTACATTATAGGGTACAGGAGGATTTTTGTATCAATATTTTTATTTAATTTTATAATTCTTCTCAATTTGGGGGAGGATGTTAAACCTCCAAAACCACCCCCGCGTGCACGGCCTTGGATCGAGAGTAGAGGATCAAAATTGGAACGTTCGCCGCTCGTATCAAACGAAGGTCGACGACGTAAGGAAAAGCGAATATTCGAATTTAAACGAGAGGCGTTTTCCGGTGGACGACGTCATTTTTATTTTTAACCGGTTCCGACCTCCAACTTAACCAGAAGATATTAGAAGGAGCGCACGCTTTCTCTTAAAATATCCCAAGAAAAGTAGAAAAACTCGATTCGTTAAAGCGTGAAAACGGTCTCGAGGACGGAAAGAAACGTCTCTCGCGCTTTTACGATCGGGAAAAAACCTGTTAAAAACAACACGCAGTCGTCCATTTTTACTGTATAATTATCTGGGAGAAAATAAATTTACAGAAATTCGGTCAAACGTGCTTGGTCGGCTGAGCCCACTCGAAAGGATGAGCTATCAATCAGTCAAGGAGGATACCTCTTTTTCTACGAAAAACTATGGCTTTCTATGAAAAACTGGTCCTTATTTAGGTGTTAAAAGTGTCTGTTCTCTATCGAAGGCGCCTTAAATAAAACATTCGAAACGGTTTGTGAGGTTTCTACGAATACGATTCTGCCAAATTCCCTCCAGTTCGATTATCAGAACTGTCAAAATTCACAGAATCGAAGAGTGCAATGTAGAAAGTATAAAGGAACTTCGGATCCCTATCGGTTTTATTTGATTATATGAGACAAGGCAACGCAACGTACGGGTGTTTTGCCAAGAGGGACTTTCTGTGAAGAAAATTGATCCCAATTTATTCGTTAGACACGTGAAGAAAACCCGGAAAATTCCACATGGCCAGCCTGGTGAGGCTCAAACCCGCGACTAGTTCACTTGTTTTATCCACATTGTTAATTAATAAAGCGAAAATATCGATTTATTGTTTTATACAGGTTGATCCGGACCAACCAGCTATTGCTTTTACTCTACTTTTTTTACGTTTATCTACTTCAAAACGGAAAGAACTCGGAAAGATCCGACGATCCAACGACGGACGGGTTGGCCGATCAGGAGGGAAAAATGACGAACGAGAGGGAGTCAGACCGTAAGAGCTTTCGCTCTACGCAGTTTTCCCAGTCCGGGAATGGAAGGTTTCTTCTCCCCACCTCAGTTTCATGATTGATTTCGAAGGACATTCGAGCGTTACGTAATATTTAACGCGGGAGGGAGGCAAAAAAAAAAAAAAAAACAAACTCGTTCGACCTACGTCCATCGAGATACTATAATTAAAATCCGGGAAATTAAATGACGAAAAATGACGTAATTCGAGCGTAATAACGCCGACGACCTTCGCCTCTATTACGTATGGAGTCTGCGTCGGATTATAAATTACTGTCCTTAGTTACGGGTGTTTACCATTAGAAAAATAGCGAAAGGAAAAATAGACGATAAATTACGTCATAAAACGTTTGTTAAAAACAACTCAACACGCCTTCTCCCCGATACACGTGACCATCGATTAGACAATTAATTTAAGAATAAATCGCTAAGGAAAAATGCTGGATGGAAATAAAAAAAAGGGGGAAAACAGAGGCGACTTTCCCAGCCAGGTCTTCAGACGTTTCGGTTATTATAAGACAATTGTCCTCCTTCCCGGGACAAAGAACAATCTCATTGTATTCCGTAATGACATACGTCTTCTGCCATCTTACCGTGACCTTTGAACGACCTAAATTAATCACCGGTTCCTATACGTAAATATACCTTAGAAAATATACGTGTAAGGTGCGCGCGGTGAGGGCCAATGCCATAGCCGGACACGCAGATGATTTTGATGGTTTACCCCTATCACTTGGTAATTCAACAGAAAAATATTGCTAATACAACTTATATTTACTTTGTACCCGTATTTCTGTTTATTGCGTTACTCTATTGTTAAAATCAATATAAAACAATAATTATTGTGTCCGATGTCGATGGTTAATTATTGGGCTAATGGTTATTACAGTATTATTAATTGTTTCGATGGTTAAGCCCTCTATCGGACCTTTCTTTTTTTTTTTTTTTTTAATCATCGACATTAATCGCAACAATTATACACTTTTTTATTCTTAAGTTGTGTTTTACAAATACTATAAAAAGCGAATAATAAATGATGTTATGAAAAAATAGCGTGTAAAATAATAATTGTCGTGTCCGATGTCGATGATTAATTATTGGATTTATAGTTATTATTATTTCGATGGTTAATCCCTCTATCGGACTTTTGTTGTTTGAACCATCGACATCAGTAATAACAATAATACACATTTTTATTTTTTTAATTACGTTTTACAATTATTATAAAAAACCGAAATATTTTTAAAGAAAATTTGCGTATTTATATCGGTCACGCGCGAGGAACTAAATCTTTAATGGCGATAAGCAATTAGTGCTTGACAAAGGCTCCGACTGAGCTATTTTTATCTGGGTCGTAAGAGCGCTTATCTATTAATTACCCGTGCGTATAAATTCGAATTTAATTTAATTAGATCGCTAGTTATTAAAACACGAAACGTTATTACGTATTTGACAATAAAATCGCAAAACTTTTAATTTTTTTTTTTACGAATAAATATTAAAGGGAGCGGCTTACTTAATCGGTAATGGTCGAATCCGAATATAATGGCCACTGTCGACATTATTGTTTCTATGTATCGTGAACGGGCCGTCGAGGGCTTGTACGGGAGACCCCTTTTTTGCTCTTTAATATCGTACAAATGAAATACAGTAAGTAGAACGGTCTTAAACTCTTGGTAAACACAACATTAATTTGTAGGAGTAGGGAAACACTAGGAGGCCCTAACTTTTCTCCGGATCCGAGGAAAATTTCCCAACCTCCTACCCCTCTGGACGACTCTGATTGTCAATTGGAGACAATTATGGCCGTTTCTTTTATAGAACGGATTAAACAGATGGAAAAGATAAGCGTGTAGCTTGGAGCGGGATCACTTATCAAATTCCTATCGATTTTTGTTGTAGTCCGTCGTACGGGAGTCGAGAGAAGACACATTTCCCACTTTTGTACTGGAAAAATTATCCCCTTCTCAAGATATATACGTGTTTTTACTACAAAAATTAGGAATACAAACGAGTAAACTACTCTGTATACAACGGGCGCGCTTTATTTTTTTTTATATCCACACAAAACCCGACAATAGGAAATATATCTTACTCATTTGTCATTGGCCCGACTTCTCTTTAATGTATACAGAGATCGACGCCAATGATCTGTCGCCGGGATTATTCGGATTGCGTGACAGTTCGATGACAAAGAAATTACCTCCTTCGATCGTTACTGCGTTACGCACTTCGAACGTAACGAAGTCCTCCCGGGAAGACTTTCTATAGGAAACTGGCTTTATTTAAGTGTTGTTAGACACGTGATGAAAACCCGCAACACCCGTTGGTGAGGCATCGGCTATCAGTATTTTACGTAATTAAAAACTCCGTTCGACGTCCTTTTAATTTCGTTTTATATCCGGGGAAACAGTCTCAAAGTACGCAGGAAATTCCCGGACAACTATGAGGAAACACAAAACATTTTTATTATCCTTTATCGTATATAAAATAGGCCTATTTGTTGTAACAATTCTCGTAAATATAACAAAAGTTCTTACGAATTATTACGTCAGAAAATAGTTTAACGATGAAAAGATTCGTATTAAATTCTAGAAATTTTCAAAAACTCGAAATAACGATACCAAAATGTGACTAATGGGAAAAGATACCCTGGCTGCACGTTGGCAGGGACCTACCCTCTTTAATTACATATAACGTTCGATAATAAGGCTAGAAAATAAAATAGTACAAAAATAAAAAGAATTGCTCTAGTTCCAACTGTCGAAACTGGAAGGAAATTTCCTAACTTAAGAAGATGTAACGGGATAAGGCAATGCAACACATGGACGATCTACCAAGGGGAGGTGCCTCTCTGGAGGACTTTTATGGGGAAAACTGGCCCCCATTTAGGTGTTAGACACGTGAATAAAACCGGGAAAAGTCCAAGTTGGTGAGGCACGAACCCGCGACAAACTACAGTTTTACCTACTGCATAACTGGTGGGCTCGAAGAGAGTGATAAAGACAATGATAAATCTGTTATCAACTAGGCACCTATAAATTAACTTTTACTACTTTAAGGCTGTTATTTATTAATAAAGAGACATTGTACGTAAGGTTATTTCACTTGTTCAGAGGCAGAAGGAGCCAGTACCAAGTATTCGAACACCCTGTTATGGAATATTCATCTGGATTAAAGGGTCTTGATAATATGTTCGAAGCCCTGGAATGTTAAAAAGCGAGATTACCAATGTATTTGTTACTCTATTACGACGTTCGGTTTTCCACATGGAAAGTAACCATTTTTTTCTTTTTTCGAACACTTTACCCCGAGCGGATGGCTTTGGTCACGTACCAACGCGTTTTCTCGCATTACTACACACGCGCTAGAATACGTTACTTACGGCGCTTACGTGTAGCAAATGCGGAAATAAATTTGGTATTTTTATAAAGAATAATATAATTACAGAATCGACGGACTAGAAAGAGAAATCGCTCGCGACATTCCGGTAGAGGTCGGTTTGTGAGGGGGAGGAATTATTATTCGAGATATAAAATCCGAGTCGGGTATGATCACTCTTTTCTACATTCGTTAGGAACTCCCAGCGTTTAAGATTAATTAAATTAATATCTTCCGTGTTCTAGGAGCAGAAGATTGGGGCCTCTCCTATATAATTTACATAGTAAACTTACAATATTTAATTGAACCCATAGAATTATTTATAAATAATTGCTTTACTTTTTCCAATTTCGGGCCTCCTAGATCTAGTATCCACTGTGGCACACTGGAAACTGAAATTCGGCATTGCCAACTCCAATCGTCGGCTCGGACGTTGATTTTTCGGGCCTCGAGGTCCCGCTCTCAGAGGGATCCAGCGCTTTCAAATTTACACGGGGGCATTCAAAAAGTTCCCGGAAAATGTAAACAAGAGTAAGTTAATACTGATATAACACTACGCGTAAGTATCCTATAGCGCTTTCGCAAATATTAATGGGGTCCACTAATAACTTTTTCCGGAGGCCCGCAATACCTTCGGCCGGCCCTACCAATTGTTAAGACAAAACATACCTAGAGCTTCTCACTCCAACTGTCCTAAGTAGGTCGAATCCTGTTGTAGTCCTACCTCCACACTAATCGTACTCGGAATCATCGTCGCCATCAACTCTTCCCCCCTTATTTTACTTACGCTCGGATTACCGAAATAAAAAAGAACTTTAGAAATTTATTATCCGCATGGATCCACACGAATAAAGGGTCCCCAAAATACTTCACCTTAAATTTTATATAAACGGCAACAGCCGTAAAACCGAATGTAATAATTATTCGTTCGTTAACACCGCTTAATAAAAAACTTATCAAACGAAGTGTTAAGGGAGAAATTCGATAGGGGAGGGAACTTCTTGTGTACAGTGCGCATCTCCGGCCGACGACTACCATAGACGAGCAAAAGGATTGGTTTGGTTTTAGTTTATTCGATTACGGCAACGCGACACACAGGCGATCTGCCCTCCCGGAAGGACTTTAGTGGAAAACTGGCCCCTGTTTAGGTGTTACAAACGTAAAGAAAACCCGTAAAAGGCACGAACCCACGACAAACCACCAGAGTATTCGGTTGTTTTATCCATTAGGTCACTGATGAGCACGAAAGGATTGGAACGAGGCAACGTAACACATGGCGCGAAGGGGTGCCTTTCTAAGGAAATTAGCACTCATTTAAGTGTTAAACACGTGAAAAAAACTCGGAAAATTTCATGCTATTAGCCCGTGGATCGGGCGCCAACCCACCATTGGTAGTGGGTTGGCGCCCGGTCCACGGGTTTAGTGGTGTTTTCAATTGCCACGAACGAAAGGAGACGGCCAAAAATCATCGAAAATACTTTAAAATAAGAACTGGTTCTAATTGGTATATTGTTAAACACGATCTAAAAAAGAATTGCGCCTAAATCGTTAGATTTAATAATAATTTAATTGATGGGTGAGCGAAATGCCCGTAATTCCGAGTGGTTCCTAACTGGATGTTAGACGTATCCATTACGTATATACATATATTAAATATCGGGAAGACGTTGGCCACTTCTCCGAATTTCGATCTGCGAATCGACCGCAACAAAAAAAAGCGAAGTAAATTGAAAGCCGTCTGTCCGACGACGCTCTTATCTTTAAAGAAATTTCGAAAGTAAAAATTCTTCCGAGACTGGAGGGCCTGATTTAAGGGTGGCCCGGGGGCCCCAGAAAAAATAAAAACAATACGGCATTTATAAATCCCGTACGAATTTAAAGTACAGGACTCTATAGGGCGTTAGTCGCTGTTGGGTTCTCCACAACCTCGAGTGCCCCGGGGCCCCACGTAAATAAATCCGTTTCCGCTCGAGCGTTTTTATCACTTAAAATATTTTCCAAGTGAATAAATCGTTTGATGTGACGTAATCGTTAATTTTAATTGTGCTCTTCACGAGAAAATCTAATTTGTCTTAACGAAAGCTATTTAGGTTAGTTGCGTGCAGTAACTAGAGACCATCGACGAGCGCGCAAACACTCACATGCACTCGATGGAAAATTAAATAATATTAATATACATTAAAAATACAGAAATAATAATATATATAAATCGACTGCAAATATTACAAAAAAAAAAAAA